>NW_025744762.1:0-6052 GCF_021184085.1 Oncorhynchus gorbuscha
CAGGGGTGTCAAAGTCAAATGGACGGAGGGCCAAATAAAAAAATTTAGCTACAAGCCGAGGGCCGGACTGTTCGAATGTTCATTGAAAATTTTTAAATGACGCATATAGTCTAGTGAACCTAATTGAACCTACTGAAAACCTAACAAATATATTCAATATGATCAGATAAATAAAGCAATATTTTCTTATGGCTCTGTCAGTAATCTTTAATTTTCAACAGACACAAAAGACAAATTTCCTTTATATAAAAATCCCCATAACATGAACATTAAATGAAAGAAACCGGTATTCAAGGCACCATCAGTAGCCTATATTTTCTATTTTAGCAAAAGTGGGCTAAATTTACTTCAAAGAAAAAAACAATAATAGCAATTTTCTATCATCCACTCAACTGAAATATTTTAAAAATATAATTGGATTGAAATACAATAAAATAAAGTGCAAAATCTATTAATCAAAAACAACACTTTGTTTAAGGAGAAGTAACATGCAGTGAAAACAAAATATTAAACTTTAACTTTTAAACTTGAACTGAGTAAAAACTCTAAATATGTGATTGCACAGTAATGTTCACTTGTTTGAGGTTGAGGGGTGATACTGGTGGTGTCCCATCTTTTCCACAAGTTCATCAATGTTCGGGGTAAGGCTCTGAGCTGAGGAAATCCTCAGAATTGAGTGGAGGTGTTCAGCAGTAAGTCGACTTCTGTGTGATGTTTGTTCAAGTTCATCAAGAAAACAGTTGTTCACACAGGTATGTGCTGCCAAACATAGACAACGTTTGAGCAGCCTGGATGCGCAGCTGGGGCATTGTGTCGGGGAGGAAACGGCTAACTCAGCACCTGCCGCATATTTTGCCCTCAGTGCATCGATTGCATTGAGGTCAATCAACTCCATTTGGAGGTTTGGTGGTGAGCTTTCCACGTCAACAGCAAATGGGTTACCGAGCAGTTTTCCAACCTGCTTTTGTGCTTCAAAGTCAGCAAATCGGCGTCGAAAGTCAGCGGCAAGCATACCTATTTTATCAGCCAACTGTGCGCTCGGGAACGCACTGGTAGAGAGCTTCTCTTTCATGGTCTGGCAGCTGGGAAAGTGGCTCAAATTTTCTTTCCGCATCGTCTCCCACAGAGTCAGTTTGGTTTTAAATGCCTTCACTGTACTGTACATATCAGAGATGACACGATCCCGACCCTGCAGCTGCAAGTTCATTGCATTCAGATGACTCCGTAATGTCACACAGAAAAGCCATTTCACACAGAAACATTTAGTCTCGGAGTTGTGTTGTCTTTCCCTTTGCTGTCCAGAACAGACAAATCTCCTCACGAAGCTCGAAACATCTTTGAAGCACCTTTCCCTGGCTTAGCCATCGCACCTCTGTGTGATAAGGCAAATCACCATGCTCCGTTTCTAACTCCGTCAGAAATGCCTTGAACTGGCGGTGATTCAAACCTTTGGCTCTGATAGTTAACTGTGCGTGATGATGCTCATTACATGCTCCATTTTCAAGGCTTTGAACACAACGCTTCCTGGTGTATGATACAATGATAAGCTGTCAGCTCACCTGTCGCGTTTTCCTCTTCCATCTTTTCCCTGATCTTCGCCACCAGTCCGCTCCTGTGTCCACATCGCAGGTGCTCCGTCGGTTGTCAAACCCACGAGTTTTTCCCAAGGCAGCTCCATCTCATTTACACATCTTGACACCTCTTCATACAAATCATGCCCCGTAGTTGTGCCATGCAGGACGTAAAACCAAAACTCCTCTGTCACGCTTAGGCTGGAGTCCCTCCGCGGATGAAAATTGACAACTGGGCAATGTCAGAAATGTCGGTGCTCTCATCCACAGCCAAGGAATATGCAATGAAATCTTTTCCCTTTTCACAAGCTGCTCTTTTAGATTGATGGACAACTGGTCTACTCTCTGCAATGGTGTTTCTGCTCAGACTCACATTTAAAAGAGTTGCCTTTTTCTGGGCAAACTTCGTCACAAACTTTAATCATGCAGTTTTTGATGAAATCCCCTCCGTAAATGGCCGGGCTGATTTAGCGATCTCTTCTGCCAAAATAAAACTGGCCTTGACAGCAGCCTGGCCTTGTGATTTGGCTTTTTTGAACAGAGCCTGTCGAGATTTGAGGCCTCGTTTAATTCCTCTGCCTTTTGTAGCCTTTGTTCCATGTCCATATTCTTGTTTTGTCCGCGTGTTTCGTTTCATAATGTCGTCTCAGATTATACTCTTTCAGTACCGCCACACTTTCTCACACAGAAGACACACAGGTTTTCCAGCTACCTCCGTGAACAAATACTCCGACTCCCACCTTGTTTGAAACCCCGGTTCTCAGTGTCCACCTTCCGTTTTGCCATTTTTGATGGGTATCTGAAAGTTAATTTTACTGTGATGCTGACAACTGCTGTGCCAATAAATATTGAAATGAAGCAGCCTACTGCTCGGTGCGTCACCGTTGCATTGTGGGAAATGTAGTATTGGTGCGTGTAAAAGATCTGCGGGCTGCCGGCTTGCTGCGGTCTGCGGGCCGGTTCTAATAATAAATCAAGATCATCCCAGGGGCCGTAAAAAACCTTCTCGCGGGCCGGATGTGGCCCGCGGGCCTTGACTCTGACATATGTGGTCTAGGGTATGCGGGAGGATGCTGTTGATGTGAGCCATGACCAGCCTTTCAAAGCACTTCATGGCTACCAACGTGCTACGGGGCGGTAATCATTTAGGCAGGTTACCTTCGCTTCCTTGGGCACAGGGACTATGGTGGTCTGCTTGAAACATGTAGGTATTACAGACTCAGAGAGGTTGAAAATGTCAATGAAGACACTTGCCAGTTGGTCCGCGCATGCTTTGAGTACATGTCTTGGTAATCCGTCTGGCTCCGCTGCTTTGTGAATGTTGACCTGTTTTAAAGGTCTTGCTCACAATTTCACTGTAAGGACTACACCTGTTGTATTCGGCACATGTGACTAATACAATTTTGGTTTGATTTAATATCATATGTTACGATTTCTATGATATGTGTGAATTTGTGGATGTCCATCATCCATTACATATGATATGTTACTTCGCACAATATGTTACAAACGTTCAATACGTATGATATGTTCTGAATTCGATGGCTAACGAGAGCTAGCTAGGTGGCTATAGTTAGGTTAGGGTTAGCTAACATTGTAACTGTAATGTAGTTCGTCTGCTGTTTGAAGAGAGTCAGACCGAAATGCAGCGTGTAGGTTACTCATGACTTTTAATGAAGAAAATAGCGGTACATGAAATAACTGAAAATACGAAAACAACAAACGAGTGAAACTAATACAGCCTATCTGGTGACTAACACAGAGACGGGTACAATCGCCCACAAAATACAACGCTCTCAGGCTACCTAAATACGGTTCCCAATCCGAGACAACTAGAATCAGCTGACTCAATTAGGAATCGCCTCAGGCAGCCAAGCCTAACTAGACACACACCCCTACTAATACACACTCCCAATTAATACAAACCCCAATACGAAATACAACATATAAACCCATGTCACACCCTGGCCTACCCAAACATATAACAAAAACACAAGATACAATGACCAAGGCGTGACAGAAAAACCCCCCTAAGGTGCGGACTCGGGACGCACCTCAAGAGCATAGGGAGGGTCCGGGTGGGGCGTCTGTCCATGGTGGCGGTTCTGGCTCGGGACGTGGACCCCACTCCATAAATGTCCTAGTTCCTCCCCTTCGCGTCCTAGGATAATCCACCTTCTCCGCCCGACCATGGCCTAATAGTCCCACCCTGATCCCCAAGGACAGAAGCTCGGGACAGAGGGGCAGCTCGGGACAGAGGGGCAGCTCGGGACAGAGGGGCAGCTTCCGGGACAGAGAGGGGACAGCTCGGGACAGAGGGGCAGCTCGGGACAGAGGGCAACTGGGGACAGAGGGCAGTCGGGACAGAGGGGCAGCCCGGGACAGAGGGGCAGCTCGGGACAGAGGGGCAGCTTCGGGACAGAGGGGCAGCCCAGAGGGTAGCTCGGGACAGGAAGCCGGGGACAGAGGGGCAGCTCGGGACAGAGGGGCAGCTCGGGACAGAGGGGTACTCGGGACAGAGGGCAGCCTCGGGACAGAGGGGCAGCTCGGGACAGAGGAGCAGCTCGGGACAGAGGGCAGCTCGGGACAGAGGGGCAGCCTCGGGACAGAGGGGCAGCTCGGGACAGAGGGGCAGCTCGGGACAGAGGGGCACTGAAGAGGGAGCCGGGACAGAGGGGCAGGACAGAGGGAGCTCGGGACAGAGGGGCAGCTCGGGACAGAGGGGCAGCTCGGGACAGAGGGGCAGCTCAGGCAGGTAGTAGGCTCCGGTAAACCCTGGCTGGCTGGTGGACCTGGATGATTAAGGTTGTCTGGCCGATCTAGAAGATCTTGGCAGACTGGCACTTCTGGCGGATCCTGGCAGACTGGCACTTCAGGCGGATCCTGGCAGACTGGTGACGCTGGGCCGACTGGCGGCGCTGGGCAGACAGGAGACTCCGGCAGCGCAGGAGAGGAGAAAGACTCTGGCTGCGCTGAACAGGTGAGGCGCACTGGACGCGCTGGGCCGACTGGTAGCACTGGTGGCGCTGGACAGACAGGAGACTCCGGCAGCGCAGGAGAGGAGAAAGGCTCTGGCTGCGCTAAACAGGCGGGAGACTCCGATAGCGCAGGAGAGGAGAACAGCTCTGGTTGCGCTAAACAAGCGGGAGACTCCGGCAGCGCAGGAGGGGAGAAAAGCACTGGCTGCGCTGAACAGGCGAGGCGCACTGGAGGCCTGGTGCGTGGTGCTGGAACTGGTGGTACTGGCGGCGGGACACGCTCAGAAGCCTGGTGCGGGGAGCTGCTACCGGAGGACTGGTGTGTAGAGGTGGCTCTGGATAGACCGGACCGTGCAGGCGCACTGGAGCTCTTGAGCACCGAGCCTGCCCCTCTGCCCTCTAGCCCGGCCAATAGGAAGGGCTGGTATGAGTCGCAGCTGGCTCTGCACCCGCACTGGAAACACCGTGCGCTCCCATAGCATAACACGGTGCCTGCCCGGTCTCTCTAGCCCGCGGTGAGCACAGGGTATGCGCAGGTTTCCTACCTGGCATAACTATTCTCCCTTTTAGCCCCCCAATAATTTTTGGGGTGACTTTCCAGTTTCCAACAGCGTTGCAGTGCTGCCTCCTCATACTCGCGCCTCTCCGCTTAGCTGCCTCTATTTCCTCCTTGGGACGGCGATATTCTCCCGGCTGCTCCCAGGGTCCTTGACCGTCTAATTCCTCCTCCCATGTCCAAATCTCCAAATGATGCAGTCTTTCCCATTGCAACTGCTCTTCACGATTAACAGGAGAGTAGGCTCAGGTCTATTCTCTGACTCAGCCACTCTCTCTGCGCTTTCCCCCTTTACCTTCGGGTTTTCGCTCTGTATAGCAATGCTTTCCTTCTCGATTCCATACGTGTATAGCCCTCTTCGCATTGCTGTAGGAATCCCAGGCGGCTCCTGCACTCGCTCTGGGTTGGCCGCCCACCTGTCGATTTCTTCCCACGTCAGATAATCCCTGCTTCTGCCGTCCATATCGTCCTCCTTTAGCTCCTGCCAGTTCACGCTGCTCGGTCTGTGAATGGTGGTGGGCGATTCTGTAATGTAGTTCGTCTGCTGTTTGAAGAGAGTCAGACCGAAATGCAGCGTGTAGGTTACTCATGACTTTTAATGAAGAAAATAGCGGTACATGAAATAACTGAAAAATACGAAAACAACAAACGAGTGAAACTAATACAGCCGATCTGGTGACTAACACAGAGACGGGTACAATCGCCCACAAAATACAACGCGCACTCAAGCTACTCTAAATACGGTTCCCAATCCGGAGACAACTAGAATCAGCTGACAGCTCCAGTGGAATCGCCTCAGGCAACCAAGCCTATTTAGGCACACCCCTACTAATACACACTCCCAATTAATACAAACCCCAATACGAAATACAACATATAAACCCATGTCACACCCTGGCCTACCCAAACCTATAACAAAAACACAAGATACAATGACCAAGGGGACA
>NW_025744763.1:0-6048 GCF_021184085.1 Oncorhynchus gorbuscha
AGCTGTAACTGACCTATAGTCTCAGCTGTTACTGACCTGACCTATAATCTAAATGTAACTGACCTCTAGTCTAGCTGTAACTGATCTATAGTCTAGCTGTAGCTGGCCTATAGTCTAGCTGTAACTGACCTATAGTCTAGCTGTAACTGACCTATAGTCGAGCTGTAACTGATCTGACCTATAGTCTAGCTGTAACTGACCTCTAGTCTAGCTTAACTGACCTCAGTCTAGCTTTAACTGACCTCTAGTCTAGCTGTAACTGACCTGACCTATAGTCTAGCTGTAACTGACCTGACCTATAGTTTAGCTGTAACTGACCTATAGTCTAGCTGTAACTGACCTATAGTCTAGTTGTTACTGACCTGACCTATTGTCTAGCTGTAACTGACCTATGGTCTAGCTGTAACTGACCTACCTATAGTCTAGGTGTAACTGACCTGACCTATGGTCAGCTGTAACTTGACCTATAGTCAGGTGCTGTAACTGACCTATAATCTAGCTGTAAACTGACCTATAGCCTAGCTGTAACTGACCTATTGTCTAGCTGTAACTGACCTGACCTATAGACTAGCTGTAACTGACCTGGCCTATAGTCTAACTGTAACTGACCTATTGTCCAGCTGTAACTGACCTGACTTTGGTCTTGCTGTACCTGACCTATAGTCTAGCTGTAACTGACCTGACCTATTGTCTAGCTGTAACTGACCTGACCTATAGTCAGCTGTAACTTGACCTGACCTATTGCTCTAGCTGTAACTGACCTGACCTATAGTCTTGCTGTAACTGACCTGACCTATATCTAGCTGTAACTGACCTCTAGTCTAGCTGTAACTGACCTATTGTCTAGCTGTAACTGACCTATTGTCTAAATGTAACTGACCTATAGACTAGCTGTAACTGACCTCTATAGTCTAGCTGTAACTGACCTCTCAAGTCTTGCTGTAACTGACCTGATACCGTCTTGCTGTAACTGACCTGACCTATAGTCTAGCTGTAACTGACCTGACCTATTGTCTAGCTGTAACTGACCTGACCTATAGTCTAGCTGTAACTGACCTGACCTAATCTAGCTGTAACTGACCTATAGTCTAGCTGTTACTGACCTGACCTTGTCTAGGTGTAACTGACCTATTGTCTAGCTGTAACTGACCTGACCTATCCAGACTAGCTGTAACTGACCTGACCTATAATCTAAATGTAACTGACCTACCTCAAGTCTTGCTGTAATTGACCTGTCTTACCGTCTTGCTGTAACTGACCTGTCCTCTAGTATTGCTGTAACTGACCTATAGTCTAGCTAGCTGTAACTGTCCTCTAGTCTAGCTGTAACTGACCTGACCTATAGTCTAGCTGTAACTGACCTGACCTACCGTCTAGCTGTAACTGACCTGGCCTATAGTCTAGCTGTGACTGACCTATAGTCTATGTAGCTGCAACTGACCTATAGTCTAGCTGTAACTGACCTGACCTAGTCTAGCTGTGACTGATCTATAGTCTAGCTGTAACTGTCCCTCTCTATTGCTGCCAACTGTAACTGACCTATAATCTAAATGTAACTGACCTCTAGTCTAGCTGTAACTGATCTATAGTCTAGCTGTAACTGATCCTCTAGTCTAGCTGTAACTGACCTGACCTATAGTCTTAATGTAACTGACCTCTAGTTTTGCTGTAACTGACCTGACCTATAGTCTAGCTGTAACTGTCCTCTAGTATTGCTGTGACTGACCTATAGTCTAGCTGTAACTGCCCTATAGTATTGCTGTAACTGATCTGACCTATAGTCTAAATGTAACTGACCTCTAGTCTAGCTTTAACTGACCTCTAGTCTGAGCTTTAACTTTGACCTCTAGTCTAGCTGTAATTGACCTGACCTATAGTTTAGCTGTAACTGACCTGACCTCTAGTCTAGCTGTAACTGACCTCTAGTCTAGCTGTGACTGATCTATAGTCTGGCCAGTAACTGTCCTCTCGTATTGCTGTAACTGACCTGACCTATAGTTTAGCTGTAACTGACCTGACCTATAGTCTAGCTGTAACTGACCTGACCTATAGTCTAGCTGTAACTGACCTGACCTATAGTCTAGCTGTAACTGACCTGACCTCTAGTCTAGCTGTAACTGACCTGACCTATAGTCTAGCTGTAACTGACCTGACCTCTAGTCTAGCTGTAACTTACCTGACCTATTGTCTAGCTGTAACTGACCTGACCTATAGTCTAGCTGTAACTGACCTGACCTATTGTCTAGCTGTAACTGACCTGACCTATAGTCTAGCTGTAACTGACCTATAGTCTAGCTGTAACTGACCTGACCTATAGTCTAGCTGTAACTGACCTTACCTACCGTCTAGCTGTAACTGACCTGACCTCTAGTCTAGCTGTAACTGACCTGGCCTATTGTCTAGCTGTAACTGACCTGGCCTATAGTCTAGCTGTAACTGACCTATAGTCTAGCTGTAACTGACCTGACCTATAGTCTAGCTGTAACTGACCTGGCCTATAGTCTAGCTGTAACTGACCTATAGTCTAGCTGTAACTGACCTGACCTATAGTCTAGCTGTAACTGACCTTACCTACCGTCTAGCTGTAACTGACCTGACCTCTAGTCTAGCTGTAACTGACCTGGCCTATAGTCTAGCTGTAACTGACCTGGCCTATTGTCTAGCTGTAACTGACCTGGCCTATTGTCTAGCTGGAACTGACCTGACCTATAGTCTAGCTGTAACTGACCTGGCCTATAGTGTAGCTGTAACTGACCTTACCTACCGTCTAGCTGTAACTGACCGGACCTCTAGTCTAGCTGTAACTGACCTGGCCTATAGTCTAGCTGGAACTGACCTGGCCTATAGTCTAGCTGTAACTGACCTCATAGTCTAGCTGTAACTGACCTGACCTATAGTCTAGCTGTAACTGACCTGGCCTATTGTCTAGCTGTAACTGACCTGGCCTATTGTCTAGCTGGAACTGACCTGACCTATAGTCTAGCTGCTTAACTGACCTGGCCTATAGTGTAGCTGTAAACTGACCTTACCTACCGTCTAGCTGTAACTGACCGGACCTCTAGTCTAGCTGTAACTGACCTGGCCTATAGTCTAGCTGGAACTGACCTGGCCTATAGTCTAGCTGTAACTGACCTAGTCTAGCCAACTGACCCTGACCTATAGTCTAGCTGTGACCTACCGTCTAGCTGTAACTGACCTGACCTCTAGTCTAGCTGTAACTGACCTGGCCTATAGTCTAGCTGTGACCTGGCCTATAGTCTAGCTGTAACTGACCTGGCCTATAGTCTAGCTGTAACTGACCTGGCCTATAGTCTAGCTGTAACTGACCTGACCTCAAAGTCTTGCTGTAATTGACCTGACTTACCGTCTTGCTGTAACTGACCTGACCTATAGTCTAGCTGTAACTGACCTGACCTCTAGTCTAGCTGTAACTGACCCTGACCTATAGTCTAGCTGTAACTGACCTGACCAGTCTTGCTGTAACTGACCTGACCTACCGTCTTGCTGTAACTGACCTGACCTACCGTCTAGCTGTGACTGACCTATAGTCTAGCTGTAACTGATCTATAGTGTAGCTGTAGCTGTAGCTGTAACTGACCTATAGTCTAGCTGTAACTGACCTGACCCTATAATCTAAATGTAACTGACCTCTAGTCTGGCTGTAACTGATCCATAGTCTAGCTTTAACAACTGTCCTTTCGTATTGCTGTAACTGACCTATAGTCTAGCTGTAACTGACCTAGTCGAGCTGTAACTGATCTGACCTATAGTCTAGCTGTAACTGACCTCTAGTCTGCTTTAACTGACCTCTAGTCCTAGCTTTAACTGACCTCTAGTCCTGTGTAACTGACCTGACCTATAGTCTAGCTGTAACTGACCTGACCTATATCACAGCTGTAACTGACCTATAATCTAGCTGTAACTGACCTATAGTCTAGCTGTAACTGACCTATTGTCTAGCTGTAACTGACCTATAGTCTAGCTGTAACTGACCTGACCTATAGTCTAGCTGTAACTGACCTGACCTATTGTCTAGCTGTAACTGACCTGACCTATAGTTTAGCTGTAACTGACCTATAATCTAGCTGTAACTGACCTATAGTCTAGCTGTAACTGACCTATTGTCTAGCTGTAACTGACCTGGCCTATAGACTAGCTGTAACTGACCTGGCCTATAGTCTAGCTGTAACTGACCTGACCTCAAGTCTTGCTGTAATTGACCTGACTTACCGTCTTGCTGTAACTGACCTGACCTATAGTCTAGCTGTAACTGACCTGACCTATTGTCTAGCTGTAACTGACCTATAGTCTAGCTGTAACTGACCTGACCTATTGTCTAGCTGTAACTGACCTGACCTATAGTTTAGCTGTAACTGACCTATAATCTAGCTGTAACTGACCTATAGTCTAGCTGTAACTGACCTATTGTCTAGCTGTAACTGACCTATTGTCTAGCTGTAACTGACCTGGCCTATAGACTAGCTGTAACTGACCTGGCCTATAGTCTAGCTGTAACTGACCTGACCTCAAGTCTTGCTGTAATTGACCTGACTTACCGTCTTGCTGTAACTGACCTGACCTATAGTCTAGCTGTAACTGACCTGACCTATTGTCTAGCTGTAACTGACCTGACCTATAGTTTAGCTGTAACTGACCTATAATCTAGCTGTAACTGACCTATAGTCTAGCTGTAACTGACCTATTGTCTAGCTGTAACTGACCTATTGTCTAGCTGTAACTGACCTGGCCTATAGACTAGCTGTAACTGACCTGGCCTATAGTCTAGCTGTAACTGACCTGACCTCAAGTCTTGCTGTAATTGACCTGACTTACCGTCTTGCTGTAACTGACCTGACCTATAGTCTAGCTGTAACTGACCTGACCTCTAGTCTAGCTATAGCTGTAACTGTCCTCTAGTCTAGCTGTAACTGACCTGACCTATAGTCTTGCTGTAACTGACCTGACCTACCGTCTTGCTGTAACTGACCTGACCTACCGTCTAGCTGTGACTGACCTATAGTCTAGCTGTAACTGATCTATAGTGTAGCTGTAACTGACCTGACCTACCGTCTAGCTGTAACTGACCTATAGTCTAGCTGTAACTGACCTGACCTATAATCTAGCTGTAACTGACCTATAGTCTAGCTGTAACTGACCTATAGTCTAGCTGTAACTGACCTGACCTATAGTCTAGCTGTAACTGACCTATAGTCTAGCTGTAACTGACCTGACCTATAGTCTTACTGTAACTGACCTGACCTACCGTTTTGCTGTAACTGACCTGACCTATAGTCTAGCTGTAACTGACCTCTAGTCTAGCTGTGACTGATCTATAGTCTAGCTGTAACTGTCCTCTCGTATTGCTGTAACTGATCTGACCTATAATCTAAATGTAACTGACCTCTAGTCTAGCTGTAACTGATCTATAGTCTAGCTGTAACTGTCCTTTCGTATTGCTGTAACTGACCTATAGTCGAGCTGTAACTGATCTGACCTATAGTCTAGCTGTAACTGACCTCTAGTCTAGCTTTAACTGACCTCTAGTCTAGCTGTAACTGACCTGACCTATAGTCTAGCTGTAACTGACCTGACCTATAGTTTAGCTGTAACTGACCTGACCTATAGTCTAGCTGTAACTGACCTGACCTATAGTCTAGCTGTAACTGACCTGACCTATAGTCTAGCTGTAACTGACCTGACCTCTAGTCTAGCTGTAACTGACCTGACCTATAGTCTAGCTGTAACTGACCTGACCTCTAGTCTAGCTGTAACTTACCTGACCTATTGTCTAGCTGTAACTGACCTGACCTATAGTCTAGCTGTAACTGACCTGACCTATTGTCTAGCTGTAACTGACCTGACCTATTGTCTAGCTGTAACTGACCTGACCTATTGTCTAGCTGTAACTGACCTGACCTATAGTCTAGCTGTAACTGACCTGACCTATTGTCTAGCTGTAACTGACCTATTGTCTAGCTGTAACTGACCTGACCTCTAGTCTAGCTGTAACTGACCTGACCTCTAGTCTAGCTGTAACTGACCTGACCT
>NW_025744764.1:0-6024 GCF_021184085.1 Oncorhynchus gorbuscha
ATTTACATTTACATTTAAGTCATTTAGCAGACGCTCTTATCCAGAGCGACTTACAAATTGGTGCATTCACCTTATGACATCCAGTGGAACAGCCACTTTACAATAGTGCATCTAAATATTTTAAGGGGGAGGGGGTGAGAAGGATTACTTTATCCTATCCTAAGTATTCCTTAAAGAGGTGGGGTTTCAGGTGTCTCCGGAAGGTGGTGATTGACTCCGCTGTCCTGGCGTCGTGAGGGAGTTTGTTCCACCATTGGGGAGCCAGAGCAGCGAACAGTTTTGACTGGGCTGAGCGGGAACTGTACTTCCTCAGTGGTAGGGAGACGAGCAGGCCAGAGGTGGATGAACGCAGTGCCCTTATTTGGGTGTAGGGCCTGATCAGAGCCTGGAGGTACTGAGGTGCCGTTCCCCTCACAGCTCCGTAGGCAAGCACCATGGTCTTGTAGCGGATGCGAGCTTCAACTGGAAGCCAGTGGAGAGAGCGGAGGAGCGGGGTGACGTGAGAGAACTTGGGAAGGTTGAACACTAGACGGGCTGCGGCGTTCTGGATGAGTTGTAGGGGTTTAATGGCACAGGCAGGGAGCCCAGCCAACAGCGAGTTGCAGTAATCCAGACGGGAGATGACAAGTGCCTGGATTAGGACCTGCGCCGCTTCCTGTGTGAGGCAGGGTCGTACTCTGCGGATGTTGTAGAGCATGAACCTACAGGAACGTGCCACCGTCTTGATGTTAGTTGAGAACGACAGGGTGTTGTCCAGGATCACACCAAGGTTCTTAGGCGCTCTTGGAGAGGACACAATGTGGAGTTGTCAACCGTGATGGCGAGATCATGGAACGGGCAGTCCTTCCTCGGAGTAAGAGCAGCCCGTTCTTGCCGTAAGTTCAGCTTGAGGTGGTGATCCGCCATCCACACTGATATGTCTGCCAGACATGCAGAGATGCTGATTCGCCACCTGGTCATCAAGGGGGAAAGGAGAAGATTAATTGTGTGTCGTCTCAGTATAGCAATGATAGGAGAGACCATGTGAGGTTATGACAGAGCCAAGTGACTTGGTGTATAGCGAGAATAGGAGAGGGCCTAGAACAGAGCCCTGGGGGACACCAGTGGTGAGAGCGCGTGGTGAGGAGACAGATTCTCGCCACGCCACCTGGTAGGAGCGACCTGTCAGGTAGGACGCAATCCAAGCGTGGGCCGCGCCAGAGATGCCCAACTCGGAGAGGGTGGAGAGGAGGATCTGATGGTTCACAGTATCGAAGGCAGCCGATAGGTCTAGAAGGATGAGAGCAGAGGAGAGAGAGTTAGCTTTAGCGGTGCGGAGCGCCTCCGTGATACAGAGAAGAGCAGTCTCAGTTGAATGACTAGTCTTGAAACCTGACTGATTTGGATCAAGCAGGTCATTCTGAGAGAGATAGCGGGAGAGCTGACCAAGGACGGCACGTTCAAGAGTTTTGGAGAGAAAAGAAAGAAGGGATACTGGTCTGTAGTTGTTAACATCGGAGGGATCGAGTGTAGGTTTTTTCAGAAGGGGTGCAACTCTCGCTCTCTTGAAGACTTTACACAACATTCAACACTTGGCAGACATTTGATACAGGTCAAAGGTAAGATCATCATCAGTACATAGTTACATCAGATAATGATAGAGTAACAGGCGGAAAACGGCTTAATTAAATATGGTACTTAAACATTCATGGTAAACTCCTTTTTCCCTTCCCCAAGGGAATGCTTCTGTCTGCATCTCCCCACAGATACAATCTACTGCAGCCCTCATCCTCCACATACAATCTACTGCAGCCCTCATCCTCCACATACAATCTACTGCAGCCCTCATCCTCCACATACAATCTACTGCAGCCCTCATCCTCCACATACAATCATGTTATTACATATCAATCCATATCCACAGTAACTCAAATACCCCAAAATAATTCATCAAATAATTTCCCATTACAGCGCTACTCGTATTTTAAATCAAACAAGCACCAACGCGTGCACACTCAACTGTAAGTAAAGTATAACTTCATAATAAGACCACACCTTCTCTTTGTGCATAAGAAAGTTGGATCCCGCTCTACACAGCCTTTAAATTATTCAGAGCTGGCGCTCTTCGGAGCCCTTACAGAGTATTCATTTATTTAACCGGCACATGTTCAGATAAACATCTCGTTGCTACATATTCACGCTTGCCTCCATGGCTGCACGCATTTAAGAGAAGCTTTGAAATATAAAGCCTTCCTATAATCTTCATGGCATACATTTGACAAGACGTGCCAAGACTTCAAAGACCAGAGCGTTTCAGCTAAACATTTCTCAGCAGACTATCAACACTGGAAAAGTATCAGCCGTCAAAGAGAACACAGCCACAGCTATGTTCCACGAGAAGTAACGGATTTGATCGATCTCCTCAGTTAAGCAGGGCAATTCATCTTGGTGTAAAGGGAGTGAAATTGAGTGAAAAGGGCCTTTTCAATTGGAGGTCAATGATTTACAGTCAGATAGTAAATGTGCATCTCTGCAGTCAGTCACGCTTCGCTAGCCTTGGCCTTAATTGTGTCCCAATTAAGACTGTTCATTTTGCTGTGAGACACAAACATATTGTGACTGGCCTAGATATGTCAGAGACCCACAGAGTTAATCCTGGAGAAGTAGTTAGACCGCACATGACTCAGGGAGAGCTCGTCTTCAACATGCTTCACGGTCTGATGCTACAACAACCTAGAAGCTGTACATCGATCAGGCCAGTCTGAATGTTACCTCTGAGGCAAAGTGAAGGAGCAACAGTGTTCAGACACAGACATGGAGATGCAAGCCACTTGTTCCAAGTGGTTGCCTAATCACTGCTTAACTTCAGTGTTCCAGTCCACGTCTAATGTGCTGAAGCACCACTTGTAATGAACAGCTGCCTCTTGGATTCCTCAGCACACTCATACGACGTTCCATGGCTGCAGGCATGGACAGCAAGCGTTGACACCCAGGACCGCTGCCTGAAATTCCAGATGGACTGGTCCATTTTTAGCACAGTGAGCCTGTCTAACTTGGGTTTTTAGCGCAATATGATAATTATCTGGCTAATAATGGGGAAAGAAATGGGCTGGTGTGGGGACCTTGAGAAAATAAATGGGCTGGTGTGGGGGCCTTGAGAAAATAAATGGGCTGGTGTGGGGGCCTTGAGAAAATAAATGGGCTGGTGTGGGGGCCTTGAGAAAATAAATGGGCTGGTGTGGGGGCCTTGAGAAAATAAATGGGCTGGTGTGGGGGCCTTGAGAAAATAAATGGGCTGGTGTGGGGGCCTTGAGAAAATAAATGGGCTGGTGTGGGGGCCTTGAGAAAATAAATGGGCTGGTGTGGGGGCCTTGAGAAAATAAATGGGCTGGTGTGGGGGCCTTGAGAAAATAAATGGGCTGGTGTGGGGGCCTTGAGAAAATAAATGGGCCAATTTCAGGTTCCAGTCTGCCCCTTCTGAGAGAGACACACGCACGCACGCACACACACGCACACACAGCTGTATTGAGTCACGTCAAGCTGGAGATGCCATTATTAAAGCAACTTCCAGTCCTGCTTACTGCCAGCATGTAACCAGGGCTGACCAGCATCAACATGCACCACAGGCTGGACACCACAGGACAGGCTGGCCGCGACACTTCCCAGGAGGACAGAGCATGGCTCCAGCACACGTCACAACCTTGTCTCTGCTCCCTCGCCATCCTTCCTCCATCCCATTTAGCCCCCATGTCTAGAGGTCGAACAATTTTTTTAAAACTTTATTTCGCCTTATTTTACCAGAGATAGGCTAGTTGGAGAACAAGTTCTCATTTATAACTGTGACCTGGCCAAGATAAAGCATAGCAGTTCGATACATACAACAACACAGAGTTACACATGGAATAAAAACAAACATACAGTCAATAATACAGTAGAACAAAGAAACGCCTATATACAGTGAGTGCAAATGAGGTCTGATAAGGGAGGTAAGGCAATAACAGGCTGTATGGTGGCGAAGTAATTACAAAATAAAAATAAACACTGGGAATGGTAGATGTGCAGAAGATGAATGTGCAAGTAGAGATACTGGGGTGCAAAGGAGCAAGATAAATAAATAAATACAGTATGGGATGGGGTAGTTGGATGGGCTGTTTACAGATGGGCTATGTACAGGTGCAGTGATCTGCGAGCTGCTCTGTCTCCAGCTTCAGTGATTTTTGCAGTTTGTTCCAGTCATTGGCAGCAGAGAACTGAAGGAAAAGGCGGCCAAAGGAGGTGTTGGCTTTGGGGGTGACCAGTGAGATATACCTGCTGGAGCCGCCGTGCTGGGTGGGTGCCGCGTTGGTGGTGACCAGTGAGCTGACATAAGGCGGGCTTTACCTAGCACAGACTTGTAGATGACCTGGAGCCACGGGTTTGGTGACAAGTACAGTTTACGTCCAACAAACGAGAGCATACAGGTCACAGTGGTGGGTAGAATATGGGGCTTTGGTGACAAAATGATGGCATCAGGATAGACTGCATCCAATTTGTTGAGTAGAGTGTTGATGCTATTTTATAGATGACATTGCCTAAGCTCGGTGATCAGTAGGATGGTCAGTTTTTACAAGGGTATGTTTAGCAGCATGAGTGAAGAATGCTTTGTTGTGAACAGGGCCCATTCTAGATTTAATTTCGGATTGAGATGCTTAATGAGTCTGGAAGGAGAGTTTACGGTCTAGCCAGACACCTAGGTATTTGTAGTTGTCTACATATTCAAAGTCAGAACCATCCAGAGTAGCGATGGCATGGCTCGGCATGGCCGACATTAGGCCGATTTCAAGTTTTCATAACAATCGCAATCTGCATTTTTGGACACCGATTATGGCCGATTACATTGCACTCCACGAGGAGACTGCGGGCAGGCTGACCACCTGTTATGCGTAGTGCAGCAAGGAGCCAAGGTAAGTTGCTAGCTAGCATTAAAACTTATCTCATAAAAACAATCATCTTAACATAATCACTAGTTAACTACATGGTTGATGATATTACTAGTTTATCTAGTTTGTCTCATGCTGCAAATAATCAATGAGGTGCCTGTTAATTTATCATCGAATCACAGCCTAATTCACCAAACGGGTGATGATTGATTTAACAAGCACATTCGCGAAAAAAGCACTGTTGTTGCACAAATGTACCGAACCATAAACATCAATGCCTTTCTTAAAATTAATACACAAGTATATTTTTTAAACCTGCATATTTAGTTAAAAGAAATTCATGTTAGCAAGCAATATTAACTTGTGTCACTTTTTGCGTTCTGTGCAAACAGAGTCAGGGCATATGCAGCAGTTTAAGCGCTTCTGGCCGCTGCGAACTGTGTGAAGACCATTTCTTCCTAACAAAAACCATAATTAATTTGCCAGAATTGTACATAATTATGGGACATAACATTGAATGTTGTAAAATTTAACAGTAATATTTAGACTCTGGATGCCACCTGCTCAACAAAATGCGGAACGTTCCGTATTTCACAGAAATAATAAATGTTTTGTTTTCTAAATTATAGTTTCCGGATTTGACCATATTAATGACCTAAGGCTCGTATTTCTGTGTGTTTTATTATATTAGAATTAAGTCTATGATTTGATATTTGATAGAGCAGTCTGACTGAGCGGTGGAAGGCAGCAGCAGGTTCGTAAGCATTCATTCAAACAGCACTTTCCTGCGTTTGCCAGCAGCTCTTCCCAATGCTTGAAGCACCGCCCTGTTTATGACTTCAAGCCTATCAACTCCCGAGATGAGGCTGGCAATACCATAGTGCCTATAAGAACATCCAATAGTCAAAGGTATATGAAATACAAATGGTATAGAGAGAAATAATCCTATAATTCCTATAATAACTACAACATAAAAAGTTTTACCTGGGAATATTGAAGACTCATGTTAAAAGGAATCACCAGCTTTCTCATGTTCTGAGCAAGGAACTTAAAGTTAGCTTTTTTACATGGCACATATTTTAAAAATTCTCCCACACTGTGTTTTTGAGTTATTTAAACCAAATTG
>NW_025744765.1:5000-6008 GCF_021184085.1 Oncorhynchus gorbuscha
AAAAAGCATTGAAAACAGGGGATCCAATCATTCGATCCCAACTTTTAAAGATTTTTTGTATTACTTGATAAAGAAAATATATTTCTCTGAGAAATTGTACGACAATAAAATAATATAATGTTGAAATCTTTTAGCATACAATATAGCTCAGTATTTGTATTATTTTTACATGTATCTTTTCTTTCTCATCTTTATCAAAGGATCCAAAATGTTTAGATTTAACATGCTGAGGAAACTCCTCTTTGGGACACAAGTCTGAATCACAGCTGCTGAAGTCGGGATAGGAGAAGGAGGGATGATACACACACTAACTCTCTCTCGAACACACACCCCTCACACACAACTGCAGCGCTCCATATTTTATCCACCATTCCTCACATTAAAAACCTCTCCTCCCCCTCTCCTCCCTCTCTCCTCCACCAGGCGCCTGTGCATTAAACAGTGATTCATCAGGCTGTGTGTGTCTCTGGGTGGCTTCAGGCCAACCAATCAGGCATCAGATAGTAATCCAAAATATCACACTGATATCAAGAAAGAAAGAGAAAAGATTAGCTTCTCCTACTGAGACGTTGAAAAAAAACCTCCTTGCTAACTGGCTGTGTGTGCGACTACAGCTACACAAGTTAAGACATGTACAAAGAGTCCCATAAAACACTTCAGCTGTTCTACAGATGTAGGATATTAATTTCATCCCCTTGTTGTTGCAGGAAACTTCATGCTCTGCAGGAAATGCAAAAAGGCTTCCAAAGTTTGCAATTTCCACTTAAATGTCAAACTTGATTTTCCCCTATAACAAACAATCTATCAACCCCTACAAAAATGTCCATTAATTATTATCCACATAATAATTGACATTTCTTGTTGCTGTAGGATTATTTTCCTACTGTGAGAATCTAGCCAAATTAAGATCTATATCTGTAAATGCACTGTTCAAGACTGAAGCCAAAGAACACGAAGCAAGACTGGAACAGTCTCCAACTGAAAAAACAAAACCTTTATTAACTAAGC
>NW_025744766.1:0-35000 GCF_021184085.1 Oncorhynchus gorbuscha
TGACACGCGCCGCTTCGTGGCTGCTTGTTCGGACTGCGCGCAGACTAAGTCGGGTAACTCTCCTCCTGCCGGTCGTCCCAGACCGCTCCCATTCCTTCGACCATGGTCTCACATCGCCCTAGACTTCATTACCGGTCTGCCTTTGTCTGCGGGGAAGACTGTGATTCTTACGGTTGTCGATAGGTTCTCTAAGGCGGCACATTTCATTCCCCTCGCTAAACTTCCTTCCGCTAAGGAGACGGCACAAATCATTATCGAGAATGTATTCAGAATTCATGGCCTCCCGTTAGACGCCGTTTCAGACAGAGGTCCGCAATTCACGTCACAGTTTTGGAGGGAGTTCTGTCGCTTGATTGTGCGTCCGTCAGTCTCTCTTCCGGGTTTCATCCCAGTCTAACGGTCAAGCAGAGAGGGCCAATCAGACGATTGGTCGCATACTACGCAGCCTTTCTTTCAGAAACCCTGCGTCTTGGGCAGAACAGCCCCTGGGCAGAATACGTCACAATTCGCTTCCTTCGTCTGCTACCGGGTTATCTCTTCGCACTCCCGTTCGTCTTCCCTCCCCCCTCCCGTCCTTGTCGAGAGCGCACCTATTTACAAGGTACATAAGATCATGGACATGCGTCCTCGGGGACGGGGTCACCAATACTTAGTGGATTGGGAGGGTTACGGTCCTGAGGAGAGGAGTTGGGTTCCGTCTCGGGACGTGCTGGACCGTTCACTCATTGATGATTTCCTCCGTTGCCGCCAGGATTCCTCTCGAGTGCGCCAGGAGGCGCTCGGTGAGTGGGGGGTACTGTCATGTTTTGTCATTGATTATCATGCCTTGTCCCTGTTCTTCTCCTTCTATTCGTTTCCCTCTGCTGGTCTTATTAGGTTCTTTCCCTCTTTCTATCCCTCTCTCTCCCCCTCCCTCTCTCACTCTCCCGCTCTCTCTTCTCTCTATCGTTCCGTTCCTGCTCCCAGCTGTTCCTATTCCCCTAATCAATCATTTAGTCTTCCCACACCTGTTCCCGATCCTTTTCCCTGATTAGAGTCCCTATTTCTCTCCTTGTTATTCGTTTCTGCCCTGTCGGTTCCTTGTCTAGAATTCACCGTGCTGTGTTTGTGTATCGCCCTGTCGTGTCGTGTTGTCCTCAGATGCTGCGTGGTGAGCAGGTGTCTGAGTCTGTTTGGTTCAAGTGCCTTCCTGAGGCAACCTGCTGTTCACCTGCTGTTCAAGATCGAGTCTCCAGTTTGTCCTCGTCATTTCGAGTGAAAGTTGTGTTTTTTGATTGTATTTACTTTACTGGATTAAAGACTCTGTTTTCGCCAAGTCGCTTTTGGGTCCTCTTTCACCTGCATGACATATATATTGATTCAGACCTGGCAACCCTGTCCCAACTCTATTGATTCAGACCTGACAACCCTGTCCCTATATATTGATTCAGACCTGGCAACCCTGTCCCCTCTCTATTGATTCAGACCTGGCAACCCTGTCCCCTCTCTATTGATTCAGACCTGGCAACCCTGTTGCCTCTCTATTGATTAAGACCTGGCAACCCTGTCCCCTATATATTGACTCAGACCTGGCAACCCTGTCCCCTATATATTGATTCGGACCTGGCAACCCTGTCCCATCTCTATTGATTTAGACCTGGCAACCCTGTTCCCTATATATTGATTCAGACCTGGCAACCCTGTCCCCTATATATTGACTCAGACCTGGCAACACTGTATTGACCCTGACCAGTGGATGAGCTGGCATAGTAGCACACGCACGCACGCGCGCACGCATGCACACACACACACACACACACACACACACACACACACACACACACACACACACACACACACACACACACACACACACACACACACACACACACACACACACACACACACACACACACACAGTTCCCTGTGAAAGCCACTTTATGACAGCCTGGAGCTGTGTTTTAGCAGTGGCAGGTGCAATCAGTCAAGCCTTGGGCCCCTGACGTTCCTGTGTGTGTGTGTGTGTGTGTGTGTGTGTGTGTGTGTGTGTGTGTGTGTGTGTGTGTGTGTGTGTGTGTGTGTGTGTGTGTGTGTGTGTGTGTGTGTGTGTGTGTGTGTGTGTGTGTGTGTGTGTGTGTGTGTGTGTGTGTGTGTGTGTGTCTGGTAGAGAACAACATACAGCCTGGGACTAAAAGTGCTGTGAATTCTCAGGAAAATTAATAAGCTTCTATGTTAGATAGATTTTCTGGAAATCTAGTATATCGACCTATTATAATACAGCTACGAAGTCAAAGCACTTTGTAGTGGTGGGTAGAGCCCTGCACAGGCCTGGACTTTAAGCCCGAGCTCTACCTATGCCTGCGACATTCAGAGCCTACTCTACACAGGCCCTATTTCTTCTGCCAAATTTAAGGCCCTGCCCTAAATCAGACGTAACTTCCATTAGCTGCTCCCCTCTGTCTGTAACTCGCTCCCTGCTCGCACCTCACTCTGCATGCACTCTGATCATGGCAGCTCTGAGTCTGGGAGTATCCATAGCAATGGCTCCGCTTGGGCTGCTCTGCTCAATGACGAGACATGACAGAACAGTTAGCTAACTTCTTCACTCTACACTCCGACAAAACTCAAGGAACATTATTATTTTCTGTGAAATAATATCTCCTGTTTTATATTTGACGACGTTGAAGCACTTCTGTCATCATGTTAAGATCTTAGTCAGATATGACTGTACTGCGCAGCAGAGCACGAGAGAAATGGCCTGTGAATAATGTCAGGGCACGTCAGGCTCAGGTCAGGTAGCAGCGCTGTAGTGGTGGGGATTGTACCAAAATAAGAGCTTTAAAGGCAGACTCATCGATATGATGTAGATGCAGAAAGTAAACGGCATAGTGGGTCAACTTCCACAACAACTAAGAGCGTTGAAGAGACAGACAGGTCTTTATGTGTGTGTGTCTGAGTAACAAGAGACAGACAGGTCTTTATGTGAGTGTGTCTGAGTAACAAGAGACAGACAGGTCTTTATGTGTGTGTGTCTGAGTAACAAGAGACAGACAGGTCTTTATGTGTGTGTGTCTGAGTAACAAGAGACAGACAGGTCTTTATGTGTGTGTGTCTGTGTAACAAGAGACAGACAGGTCTTTATGTGTGTGTGTCTGAGTAACAAGAGACAGACATGTCTTTATGTGTGTGTGTCTGAGTAACAAGAGACAGACATGTCTTTATGTGTGTGTGTCTGAGTAACAAGAGACAGACATGTCTTTATGTGTGTGTGTCTGAGTAACAAGAGACAGACATGTCTTTATGTGTGTGTGTCTGAGTAACAAGAGACAGACATGTCTTTATGTGTGTGTGTCTGAGTAACAAGAGACAGACATGTCTTTATGTGTGTGTGTCTGAGTAACAAGAGACAGACATGTCTTTATGTGTGTGTGTCTGAGTAACAAGAGACAGACAGGTCTTTATGTGTGTGTGTCTGAGTAACAAGAGACAGACATGTCTTTATGTGTGTGTGTCTGAGTAACAAGAGACAGACATGTCTTTATGTGTGTGTGTCTGAGTAACAAGAGACAGACATGTCTTTATGTGTGTGTGTCTGAGTAACAAGAGACAGACATGTCTTTATGTGTGTGTGTCTGAGTAACAAGAGACAGACATGTCTTTATGTGTGTGTGTCTGAGTAACAAGAGACAGACATGTCTTTATGTGTGTGTGTCTGAGTAACAAGAGACAGACATGTCTTTATGTGTGTGTGTCTGAGTAACAAGAGACAGACATGTGTCTTTATGTGTGTGTGTCTGAGTAACAAGAGACAGACATGTCTTTATGTGTGTGTGTCTGAGTAACAAGAGACAGACATGTCTTTATGTGTGTGTGTCTGAGTAACAAGAGACAGACATGTCTTTATGTGTGTGTGTCTGAGTAACAAGAGACAGACATGTCTTTATGTGTGTGTGTCTGAGTAACAAGAGACAGACATGTCTTTATGTGTGTGTGTCTGAGTAACAAGAGACAGACATGTCTTTGTCTTTATGTGTGTGTGTCTGAGTAACAAGAGACAGACATGTCTTTATGTGTGTGTGTCTGAGTAACAAGAGACAGACATGTCTTTATGTGTGTGTGTCTGAGTAACAAGAGACAGACATGTCTTTATGTGTGTGTGTCTGAGTAACAAGAGACAGACATGTCTTTATGTGTGTGTGTCTGAGTAACAAGAGACAGACATGTCTTTATGTGTGTGTGTCTGAGTAACAAGAGACAGACATGTCTTTAACAAGAGACAGACATGTCTTTATGTGTGTGTGTCTGAGTAACAAGAGACAGACATGTCTTTATGTGTGTGTGTCTTAACAAGAGACAGACATGTCTTTATGTGTGTGTGTCTGAGTAACAAGAGACAGACATGTCTTTATGTGTGTGTGTCTGAGTAACAAGAGACAGACATGTCTTTATGTGTGTGTGTCTGAGTAACAAGAGACAGACATGTCTTTATGTGTGTGTGTCTGAGTAACAAGAGACAGACAAGAGTAACAGACACATGTCTTTATGTGTGTGTGTCTGAGTAACAAGAGACAGACATGTCTTTATGTGTGTGTGTCTGAGTAACAAGAGACAGACATGTCTTTATGTGTGTGTGTGTCTGAGTAACAAGAGACAGACATGTCTTTATGTGTGTGTGTCTAACAAGAGACAGACATGTCTTTATGTGTGTGTGTCTGAGTAACAAGAGACAGACATGTCTTTATGTGTGTGTGTCTGAGTAACAAGAGACAGACATGTCTTTATGTGTGTGTGTCTGAGTAACAAGAGACAGACATGTCTTTATGTGTGTGTGTCTGAGTAACAAGAGACAGACATGTCTTTATGTGTGTGTGTCTGAGTAACAAGAGACAGACATGTCTTTATGTGTGTGTGTCTGAGTAACAAGAGACAGACATGTCTTTATGTGTGTGTGTCTGAGTAACAAGAGACAGACATGTCAAGAGACAGACATGTCTTTATGTCTGAGTAACAAGAGACAGACATGTCTTTATGTGTGTGTGTCTGAGTAACAAGAGACAGACATGTCTTTATGTGTGTGTGTCTGAGTAACAAGAGACAGACATGTCTTTATGTGTGTGTGTCTGAGTAACAAGAGACAGACATGTCTTTATGTGTGTGTGTCTGAGTAACAAGAGACAGACATGTCTTTATGTGTGTGTGTGTCTGAGTAACAAGAGACAGACATGTCTTTATGTGTGTGTGTGTCTGAGTAACAAGAGACAGACATGTCTTTATGTGTGTGTGTCTGAGTAACAAGAGACAGACATGTCTTTATGTGTGTGTGTCTGAGTAACAAGAGACAGACATGTCTTTATGTGTGTGTGTCTGAGTAACAAGAGACAGACATGTCTTTATGTGTGTGTGTCTGAGTAACAAGAGACAGACATGTCTTTATGTGTGTGTGTCTGAGTAACAAGAGACAGACATGTCTTTATGTGTGTGTGTCTGAGTAACAAGAGACAGACATGTCTTTATGTGTGTGTGTCTGAGTAACAAGAGACAGACATGTCTTTATGTGTGTGTGTCTGAGTAACAAGAGACAGACATGTCTTTATGTGTGTGTGTCTGAGTAACAAGAGACAGACATGTCTTTATGTGTGTGTGTCTGAGTAACAAGAGACAGACATGTCTTTATGTGTGTGTGTCTGAGTAACAAGAGACAGACATGTCTTTATGTGTGTGTGTCTGAGTAACAAGAGACAGACATGTCTTTATGTGTGTGTGTCTGAGTAACAAGAGACAGACATGTCTTTATGTGTGTGTGTGTCTGAGTAACAAGAGACAGACATGTCTTTATGTGTGTGTGTCTGAGTAACAAGAGACAGACAGGTCTGTCTCCAAAACTCTTGAACGTGCCGTCCTTGGCCAGCTCTCCCGCTATCTCTCTCAGAATGACCTTCTTGATCCAAATCAGTCAGGTTTCAAGACTAGTCATTCAACTGAGACTGCTCCTCTCTGTATCACGGAGGCGCTCCGCACCGCTAAAGCTAACTCTCTCTCCTCTGCTCTCATCCTTCTAGACCTATCGGCTGCCTTCGATACTGTGAACCATCAGATCCTCCTCTCCACCCTCTCCGAGTTGGGCATCTCCGGCGCGGCCCACGCTTGGATTGCGTCCTACCTGACAGGTCGCTCCTACCAGGTGGCGTGGCGAGAATCTGTCTCCTCACCACGCGCTCTCACCACTGGTGTCCCCCAGGGCTCTGTTCTAGGCCCTCTCCTATTCTCGCTATACACCAAGTCACTTGGCTCTGTCATAACCTCACATGGTCTCTCCTATCATTGCTATGCAGATGACACACAATTAATCTTCTCCTTTCCCCCTTCTGATGACCAGGTGGCGAATCGCATCTCTGCATGTCTGGCAGACATATCAGTGTGGATGACGGATCACCACCTCAAGCTGAACCTCGGCAAGACGGAGCTGCTCTTCCTCCCGGGGAAGGACTGCCCGTTCCATGATCTCGCCATCACGGTTGACAACTCCATTGTGTCCTCCTCCCAGAGCGCTAAGAACCTTGGCGTGATCCTGGACAACACCCTGTCGTTCTCAACTAACATCAAGGCGGTGGCCCGTTCCTGTAGGTTCATGCTCTACAACATCCGCAGAGTACGACCCTGCCTCACACAGGAAGCGGCGCAGGTCCTAATCCAGGCACTTGTCATCTCCCGTCTGGATTACTGCAACTCGCTGTTGGCTGGGCTCCCTGCCTGTGCCATTAAACCCCTACAACTCATCCAGAACGCCGCAGCCCGTCTGGTGTTCAACCTTCCCAAGTTCTCTCACGTCACCCCGCTCCTCCGCTCTCTCCACTGGCTTCCAGTTGAAGCTCGCATCCGCTACAAGACCATGGTGCTTGCCTACGGAGCTGTGAGGGGAACGGCACCTCAGTACCTCCAGGCTCTGATCAGGCCCTACACCCAAACAAGGGCACTGCGTTCATCCACCTCTGGCCTGCTCGCCTCCCTACCACTGAGGAAGTACAGCTCCCGCTCAGCCCAGTCAAAACTGTTCGCTGCTCTGGCCCCCCAATGGTGGAACAAACTCCCTCACGACGCCAGGACAGCGGAGTCAATCACCACCTTCCGGAGACACCTGAAACCCCACCTCTTTAAGGAATACCTAGGATAGGATAAGTAATCCTTCTCACCCCCCTTTAAGATTTAGATGCACTATTGTAAAGTGACTGTTCCACTGGATGTCATAAGGTGAATGCACCAATTTGTAAGTCGCTCTGGATAAGAGCGTCTGCTAAATGACTTAAATGTAATGTAAATGTAGGTCTTCATGTGTGTGTGTCTGAGTAACAAGAGACAGACATGTCTTTATGTGTGTGTGTCTGAGTAACAAGAGACAGACAGGTCTTTATGTGTGTGTGTCTGAGTAACAAGAGACAGACAGGTCTTCATGTGTGTGTTGTCTGGGTAACAAGAGACAGACAGGTCTTTATGTGTGTGTGTCTGAGTAACAAGAGACAGACAGGTCTTCATGTGTGTGTTGTCTGGGTAACAAGAGACAGACATGTCTTTATGTGTGTGTGTCTGAGTAACAAGAGACAGACAGGTATTTATGTGTGTGTGTCTGAGTAACAAGAGACAGACATGTCTTTATGTGTGTGTTGTCTGGGTAACAAGAGACAGACAGGTCTTTATGTGTGTGTGTCTGAGTAACAAGAGACAGACAGGTCTTCATGTGTGTGTTGTCTGGGTAACAAGAGACAGACATGTCTTTATGTGTGTGTGTCTGAGTAACAAGAGACAGACAGGTATTTATGTGTGTGTGTCTGAGTAACAAGAGACAGACATGTCTTTATGTGTGTGTTGTCTGGGTAACAAGAGACAGGCAGGTCTTTATGTGTGTGTGTCTGAGTAACAAGAGACAGACAGGTCTTTATGTGTGTGTAAGTCGCTCTGGATAAGAGCGTCTGCTAAATGACTTAAATGTAATGTAAATGTAATGTAAATGTGTGTCTCAGTAACATACTTGTTCTGTGGTGAGAAGAGGTAGACAGACCAGTCCTCTCTTTTCTCACACCAGTCAGGCCTGTACACCTCCATCATCTTCTGGATACGGAAACACAGACTCTGGAGGAGGAAGAGAGGGGGAGGGGTAGGAGAGAGAGAGAGAGTGTGTGAGAAAGAGAGAGAGAAAAAGGGAGAGACGGAGAGAGGAAATGTATTCTCAATAGAGCAAAATGGGAGGACATTCATGTCACCTCTGGTGGTAATGTTTGATACAATGACTTGGCAGTCATTTCAGTCAAGGACATTTTTCCATTGAGTAAAAACCCTCTGGGAAAACATAGACTACTCAGTTGTAGCCAGTCTTGCAGTAAAACTCACATAGTCTATCTCCTCATCCAGGTCCGATCTGTCCTTGGCGAGGTTCAGCTGAGGGAAGACCTCCGTTAGGAGTTGGGCAGTCTGGGGACCCATAACAGGACTAGGAGCCTTTCCATTACAATCATGGTGCTCCACTACCATACCCCCACTGCCACTGCTCCCTCCCCCAGAAACACTCCTCATCCTGGGGTTGGGGTGAGACGGAGGTCCCCCGGGGACCTGGAGCATGTTTGGCAGCTCCAGGGAGAGAGCGCGGCGGTCCCGGTGCCGGATGGCATTGCGTCGGGAGAGGAGGGGTAGAGGGGGAGCGTGGTGAGGGGGGAGGCGGACAGCGGGGGAGAGGAGGAACTCGTGTTCGGCTGAGTGGTAAAGGGAGTGGATGTGGGAGTGGGCGCTTCGGACACGGAGGCTTCCTCCCACCACACCTGCTCCCATCCCCCCTACCCCCCGGGAGGGACAACCCAGGCTGTTCCAGCTGGACCTGAGGGCAGGCAGAATGTGGTGGGTACATGAAGAGTTCATAAAGTAGTTATAACGGATTCATAAAGGATTGGTACGGTCCTGAGATAAATAGTGTATTACACAATTAATTATGGATCAATAAGGTTACTTTAATCATTCAACAAGGACTAATAGGATATGACTGATTAATTAATGATCGATTCATGATTAATGAAGTAATCAAGTATTCCATTGCTCTAATTATCTACCTGCGGTTCCATGCACTCTGAGGAGGGGGAGGGCGACCCCAATGGTGGTGCAGGGAACTGCGGCCGTGGTGCTGTAACCAAGACAACATAAGACAACATGAGAAAATGAACTGGTATTTGAAATGTATACGTTGGTAAATACATGATGTATAAACCATAGATACACCATGAAGACAACATTAAGGACCCCGTTTGGCCTCAGTCTCAATACGTCGGGGCGTGGACTCTACAAGCTGCCATGATGACTCGAATGCTTCCCACAGTTGTGTCAAGTTGGCTGGTAGTGGATCTCTACCCTGAATAGCTGGCTCCATCTCATCCCACAGATGCTCAATTGGATTGAGATCTGGTGACTGGGCAGGCCACTGCACTAAGCTGAATTCACTGTCGTGGAACCATTCCTGGACAATCCTAGCCTTCTGGCATGGGGCATTACCCGGCTGAAATCAATCCTTTCACAGATGGATACACTGTCGGGGAACCATTCCTGGACAATCCTAGCCTTGTGGCATGGGGCATTACCCGGCTGAAATCAATCCTTTCACAGATGGATACACTGTCGGGGAACCATTCCTGGACAATCCTAGCCTTGTGGCATGGGGCATTACCCGGCTGAAAACAATCCTTTCACAGATGGATACACTGTCGTGGAACCATTCCTGGACAATCCTAGCCTTGTGGCATGGGGCATTACCCGGCTGAAAACAATCCTTTCACAGATGGATACACTGTCGGGGAACCATTCCTGGACAATCCTAGCCTTGTGGCATGGGGCATTACCCGGCTGAAATCAATCCTTTCACAGATGGATACACTGTCGGGGAACCATTCCTGGACAATCCTAGCCTTGTGGCATGGGGCATTACCCGGCTGAAAACAATCCTTTCACAGATGGATACACTGTCGTGGAACCATTCCTGGACAATCCTAGCCTTGTGGCATGGGGCATTACCCGGCTGAAAACAATCCTTTCACAGATGGATACACTGTCGGGGAACCATTCCTGGACAATCCTAGCCTTGTGGCATGGGGCATTACCCGGCTGAAATCAATCCTTTCACAGATGGATACACTGTCGGGGAACCATTCCTGGACAATCCTAGCCTTGTGGCATGGGGCATTACCCGGCTGAAAACAATCCTTTCACAGATGGATACACTGCTGCCATGAAGGGGTGCACCTGATTGGCAAAGATGTTCAGATATCCTGTGGCAATCAAACATTGCTCCACTTTTATCAAGGGGCCCAATGTGTGCCATGAAAACACACCATCACCAGCCTGTAATGTTGACATGTGGCATGATGGATGCATGTGTGGTTCTCTCCAAACCCTATTCTTCCCATCAGGGTGAAACAGCAAGAAGCAGGATTCATCAGACCAGGCAATGTTTTTCCAATTCTCCAGTGTCCAGTGTTTTCGTTCCTTAGCCCACTGCAAACCGCAGTTTCTGGGTCCAGTGTTTTCGTTCCTTAGCCCACTGCAACAGCAGTTTCTGGGTCCAGTGTTTTCGTTCCTTGGCCCACTGCAACAGCAGTTTCGGGCCTTTTTCTGCTGAAAGAAGTGGAACTGGATTCACCTGGTCAGTCTGTCATGGAAAGAGCAGGTGTTCATAATGATTTGTACACTCAGTATATACAGTGGGGAGAACAAGTATTTGATACACTGCCAATTTTGCAGGTTTTCCTACTTACAAAGCATGTAGAGGTCTGGAATTTTTATCATAGGTACACTTCAACTGTGAGAGACGGAATCTAAAACAAAAATCCAGAAAATCACATTGTATGATATTTAAGTAATTAATTTGCATTTTATTGCATGACATAAGTATTTGATCACCTACCAACCAGTAAGAATTCTGGGCTCTCACAAACCTGTTAGTTTTTCTTTAAGAAGCCCTCCTGTTCTCCACTTATTACCTGTATTAACTGCACCTGTTTGAACTCGTTACCTGTATAAAAGACACCTGTCCACACACTCAATCAAACAGACTCCAACCTCTCCACAATGGCCAAGACCAGAGAGCTGTGTAAGGACATCAGGGTTAAAATTGTAGACCTGCACAAGGCTGGGATGGGCTACAGGACAATAGGCAAGCAGCTTGGTGAGAAGGCAACAACTGTTGGTGCAATTATTAGAAAATGGAAGAAGTTCAAGATGAAGGTCAATCACCCTCGGTCTGGGGCTCCATGCAAGATCTCACCTCGTGGGGCATCAATGATCATGAGGAAGGTAAGGGATCAGCCCAGAACTACACGGCAGGACCTGGTCAATGACCTGAAGAGAGCTGGGACCACAGTCTCAAAGAAAACCATTAGTAACACACTACGCCGTCATGGATTTAAATCCTGCTGTGCACGCAAGGTCCCCCTGCTCAAGCCAGCGCATGTCCAGACCCGTCCGAAGTTTGCCAATGACCATCTGGATGATCCAGAGGAGGAATTGGAGAAGGTCATGTGGTCTGATGAGACAAAAATAGAGCTTTTTGGTCTAAACTCCACTCGCCGTGTTTGGAGGAAGTAGAAGGATGAGTACAACCCCAAGAACACCATCCCAACAGTGAAGCATGGAGGTGGAAACATCATTCTTTGGGGATGTTTTCTGCAAAGGGGACAGGACGACTGCACCGTATTGAGGGGAGGATGGATGGGGCCATGTATTGCGAGATCTTGGCCAACAACTTCTTTCCCTCAGTAAGAGCATTGAAGATGGGTCGTGGCTGGGTCTTCCAGCATGACAACGACTCGAAACACACAGCCAGGGCAACTAAGAAGTGGCTCCGTAAGAAGCATCTCAAGGTCCTGGAGTGGCCTAGCCAATCTCCAGATTTGAGAAAATCTTTGGAGGGAGCTGAAAGTCCGTATTGCCCAGCGACAGCCCCGAAACCTGAAGGATCTGGAGAAGGTCTGTATGGAGGAGTGGGCCAAAATCCCTGCTGCAGTGTGTGCAAACCTGGTCAAGAACGACAGGAGACGTATGATCTCTGTAATTGCAAACAAAGGTTTCTGTACCAAATATTAAGTTATGCTTTTCTGATGTATCAAATACTTATGTCATGCAATAAAATGCAAATTAATTAGTTAAACAATCATACAATGTGATTTTCTAGATTTTTGTTTTAGATTCCGTCTCTCACAGTTGAAGTGTACCTATGATAAAAATGGCAGACCTCTACATGCTTTGTAAGTAGGAAAACCTGCAAAATCGGCAGTGTACCAAATACTTTCTCCCCACTGTGTGTATATATATATATATATATATATATATATATATATATATATATATATATATATATATAAATATATATATACTGACTTGGTAAAGTTTCACTGGTGAGGCTTCATTTGAACGTCGGCAGAAAAACTGTCTAGAAAGTCTTTAAATAAATATATAAATGAAGCCTCACCAGTGAAACTTTACCCAGTGAGTTAACTGACCGCTCTAAACAGTGTGTGTGGTGCCCTGGGAGGTGATCGCCACTCTGTCAGGATAATTACATGGTTTACTTCTGGAATCGTCCCTGTGACGACAATCACAGTCTTTTTCACAGCGGAATTTATACCACCGTTGCCACGACAACGCTTATTTCGTCCCACCCTCCTTTCTTTTTTTGTGTTCGATGTGTCTCACCTCATTAAACAGATATACATCAACACATCAGGGAAAAACCAAAGTGGAAGAAAGACAAAAATGTGTTTTTAGATTCTTCAGGTAAATTGAGTAAATAAAATAAAATGGCATCATTGATCAAACAATGAACTTGGAACTCTCTCATGCTACTGGTAGGGGACAGTAACATTCATGTTAACTTTTACCCCCAGGCAGTGGAGTATACAATGATTGTGGAGGCCTTCAGCAAAGATGTCTTACATTGTTATTAACATGTGACAATGAAGACAAGTATGTCATTAAACTATACATAATCCTCTCTTCCTCTCTCTCTCTCTCTTCCTCTCTCACTCTCTTCTCTTTCTCTCTGTCGCTCTCATTCTCTCTCTCGCGCCTTCCCTCTCCCTCTCTCTCTCTCATTTAATTAACGGTGGTTGCCATGGCGACTGGAATCCCGGGAACTGAGCCAGGCTCAACCAACCAAAGGCTTCGGCTCGACAGACAGACAGATGCGTGGAGTCCAGGGAGTTCCTGAACTGGGAACGTTGTGATCAGAATCTCCCCCGTCGTCGGGAATGTTTATCCAATCGAAGACTCCATCCGGAATAGTCTGCGGCTGACTAGTGGCTAAGCAGACCCTTGATAACTGCCATTATATGGCGTATAGTGTGTAAATGTGTAATGCAACTTGTACATAGTCTGGGGTCTAGGAAATCATAGACTGCGGACATTTAAAGAATAGCTGTTATATTTACGATATGCTAAGTGTTGCTATTAGGGAAAGTCTTCTTTTAAGGGTATTTACACTGAGAAATTCTGGGTTAATGGTTGAGTGTGTGTGTGTGTTACATCTCACCAGAGAGAATGATCTCCTCTGCTCCAGGTTGGCCTTGCCCAGACTCATAACGCTGCTCTTCCGTGACCCCAGGGCATAGGTCAGCCTGTCAGTGGGGTACGACCCCCTGGGGGTCATCACTGGGGTCAACGTGGTCAACTCCAGGTGCCCGTTAGGGGTCAAAGTGCAGATCTTAGGATCTAAAAGGGCAAAGATGAAGAAGAAGGACAGAGCTTTATATAAATAATTGCATTCGGTCTCTAAAACAGCCCTTGTAGTGTTTCCTAAATCCTCATATATACCCCCAGCTAGCTCCACTTGTTTGAAGTATTCAAATATTAACACACATGATTCCTACTCTCCAGTCTTCATCCATAACGTAACACCCCAAGGAGACACAGAACAGGGTTATCCACAACAGGAATACTAGGTCTGACACCTCACATAGAGCCCCACATTGGAGCTGTCACAATACCTATAAAACCTAGGAGTCACACAGGGAAATGGTTCCAATCATTTTCCCCACAGGGGATTTCAGAAACACTTAAAATAAGGGCTGTGTTTCAGCTGTGTTTCCTGTAGACTTACCCTGGCATGACGTTTTGATAACCATGTAAATCTCTCTCGGACAAGGCAACTTGTGTCAATATACTAGTCTCTATTTACTCTCAGATTTGAAAATGCTAATTAGTATCAAAGTAAGACGATAAGACTACAAATCCCTGCAAGCTCCTGCACTTCATCTATAGCTGGCACCTTTGCTAACGGGTACATTTAAAAAAAACTTTAGCCAATTTATTAATGACTAAATGTACCATTGCCTCGATTCAGCAGTCTCGTCCAGATCATCACTGCATTTGTACTTCTCTGTGATAGCCACGTTAGCAGCTAATTAGCATCACATTTTGGGGGTGGTAAATACAGGCGAATATATTGATTAAAGTCACCTTGTCCGCGAGAGATTTACACGGTTATCAAAACGTAATATATAATAATAATAATAATATATGCCATTTAGCAGACGCTTTTATCCAAAGCGACTTACAGTCATGTGTGCATACATTCTACGTATGGGTGGTCCCGGGGATCGAACCCACTACCCTGGCGTTACAAGCGCCATGCTCTACCAACTGAGCTACAGAAGGACCCACAGAACATCATGCCAGGGTAAGACTACAGGAAACACAGCCCTTATTTGAAGTGTTTCTGAAATCCCCTGTGGGGAAAATGAATGGTGGAAAAACTATTGGAACCATTTCCCTGTTTGACCGCTAGGTTTTCTGGGTATTATGACTCATACTGTGGTACTCTATGGAGATCAGGATTTACAGAACATGTTCTCCGGGTCTTAGATGATCTAATAGTGTTTCTGGCTGAGCTCAGGGGGCTCTGTAAGCTGATTGGCTAAACCGGGGTCAGAGTTATGATTTATAGATAACAGACGGGGTTCTTTTTGTCAGTTAGAACACGTAGTCTTACTGTCTTTTCTCTTTCACTCAGTCTGAGGAGAGCTTGAAGCTGCCTTGGTTCAAATAAGGTGAGGACATCTGTAATGGAAGTGGGAGACTGTGAGGAAGAGTTGATGTGGGTGGGTGGGGGGGGTGTGTTTGTGTGTTGTAGAGAACACTGAGTGCTACCCAGAATGAACCCAAAAACAGCCCTTCCTGTCTCCATGCGTGTCCCTGTCTACTTCAGCACTCTGTGCACTATAACTCCTCACTGCATGACTATACTTTGGTAAGAATCCCATCCAGAATTCAATAGTTGTCTTGGGAACCACCTTATTCCTTTGACTGTGACTGAATACCTAGTCCGTGTACAATGGTTTACAGGATGTTCTACCCCCCACCCCTTTTAATGTGTTGTGTATAACATCCTTGAAACATGAGCATAAAGAATGTTCTGCTTTGTCCCCTGCTTGTCCTAGAAATCATTGTACAGGTGTTACCATCCAAACCACAGCATTATATTGTGAATGTTACCATCCAAACCACAGCATTACATTGTGAATGTTACCATCCAAACCACAGCATTATATTGTGAATGTTACCATCCAAACCACAGCATTATATTGTGAATGTTACCATCCAAACCACAGCATTATATTGTGAATGTTACCATCCAAACCACAGCATTATATTGTGAATGTTACCATCCAAACCACAGCATTATATTGTGAATGTTACCATCCAAACCACAGCATTATATTGTGAATGTTACCATCCAAACCACAGCATTATATTGTGAATGTTACCATCCAAACCACAGCATTATATTGTGAATGTTACCATCCAAACCACAGCATTATATTGTGAATGTTACCATCCAAACCACAGCATTATATTGTGAATGTTACCATCCAAACCACAAACCATAGACTCACCAGACAGTTTGAGAGAATCATTAAGCTTCTCACTATCGTCAAAGTTAGAGGGGGAACTGTCATCCTCTGAATAGGAGCGATTAGCATCTCCCTGGTGGAGAGAGAGAGAGAGGAAGAGAGAGATAGAAAAAAAGGGAGGGAGTGAAGGAGATAGAAAGACAGGAAGAGAGAGAGAAGAAGAGAGAGAGAGGAAGAGAGAGAAAGAAAAAGAGGGAGGGAGGGAGGGGAAGATAGAGAGAAAGAGAGGGAGGGAGAGCAAGAGAGAAAGGGTGAGGAATGGATGAAGAGTGGGAGGGAGAGCAAGAGAGAAAGGGTGAGGAATGGATGAAGAGTGGGAGGGAGAGCAAGAGAGAAAGGGTGAGGAATGGATGAAGAGTGGGAGGGAGAGCAAGAGAGAAAGGGTGAGGAATGGATGAAGAGTGGGAGGGAGAGAGGAGGAAGAACATGAATGCTACATCAAAAGATCTATGCCATGTCATTGGTTTGATGTATGTTAGTCCCCCCCCCCCAAAAAAAGCTCAAACTCTTACCTCAGCCTGAAATCCCTCTACCAAGATGGCCACCAGAAGGTTGAAGAGGACGTAGTTCCCAAACGTCATAAGAGCTACGAAGTACAGAGCAGCTAGAGGAGAGGTGGCAGCCATTCCATTATACAGCACCGTGTTCCAGTCTTCCTGGGTGAGGATCTACACAGAGAAAGAAGGAGAGGAAGAGATGGGGGTGAAAGAAGGAGAGAAGGATGAGAGAAGGAGAGAGGAAGGAGAGGATGGAGGGATGAGAAAAGGAGAGAGGAATGAGAAAAGGAGCAAGGGATGAGACAAGGAGAAATGGATGAGAGTAGGAGCGAGGGATGAGAGAAGTAGAGGGGGATGAGAGAAGGAGAGAGGGATAAGAGTAGGAGCGAGGGATGAGCGATGGATGAGAGAAGGAGAGAGGGATGATAGAATGAGAGAGGGAGGAGAGATGGAGGAGAGAAGGAGAGAGGGATGATAGGAGAGAGGGATGAGAGGAGAGAGAAGATAGCGATGAGAGATAGATGAGAGGAGATAGGCATGAGAGATGGAGGAGAGAAGGAGAGAGGGATGAGAGAAGGAGAGAGAAAAGGAGAGAGGAGATAGGGGTGAAAGGAGAGAGGAGAAAGGAGAGAGGAGTAAAGGAGAGAGGAGATAGGGGTGAGAGATGGATGAGAGGAGGTAGGGATGAGAGATGGATGAGAGATGGAGAGAGGGATGAGAGAAGGAGAGAGCAGCTGAGGAGAGGTGGAGGTCATGCACAATGCACACACACACTACCAGCCCTTTACCTGAAACACAGTGACGATGGCCCAGAGTAGAGAGTCAAAGTTCTTCCTGTCTGGAACAGTGTCTCCTGCCTCTGTCTTCAGGCTGAACTTGCAGCCAAAGATATGCATCCCCAAGATACTGCAACCCAAGACAGACAATACACTTCTAATATGACCAATAGAAAGCTACACTCATCCCCAAGATACTGCAACCCAAGACAGACAATACACTTCTAATATGACCAATAGAAAGCTACACTCATCCCCAAGATACTGCAACACAAGGCTATAAATCAATCGAACCAAGTTGTCCAGGGAATAAGAACGTCTCAATCATAACCTGATGTAGGGATGTTTGCAGAAACATGTCTTAGCGGTTTCATCTCTTGAAAGATAAACCCTATGTAACCAGCCATGGAGGGTGTTTGTGTAGGCTACTGTCTGTCTAGGGAGTTGTAATGTTATTGACATTAATAGGAGGGTGTTTGTGTAGGCTACTGTATGTCTAGGGAGTTGTAATGTTATTGACATTAATAGGAGGGTGTTTGTGTAGGCTACTGTCTGTCTAGGGAGTTGTAATGTTATTGACATTAATAGGAGGGTGTTTGTGTAGGCTACTGTATGTCTAGGGAGTTGTAATGTTATTGACATTAATAGGAGGGTGTTTGTGTAGGCTACTGTATGTCTAGGGAGTTGTAATGTTATTGACATTAATAGGAGGGTGTTTGTGTAGGCTACTGTATGTCTAGGGAGTTGTAATGTTATTGACATTAATAGGAGGGTGTTTGTGTAGGCTACTGTATGTCTAGGGAGTTGTAATGTTATTGACATTAATAGGAGGGTGTTTGTGTAGGCTACTGTATGTCTAGGGAGTTGTAATGTTATTGACATTAATAGGAGGGTGTTTGTGTAGGCTACTGTATGTCTAGGGAGTTGTAATGTTATTGACATTAATAGGAGGGTGTTTGTGTAGGCTACTGTATGTCTAGGGAGTTGTAATGTTATTGACATTAATAGGAGGGTGTTTGTGTAGGCTACTGTATGTCCAGGGAGTTGTAATGTTATTGACATTAATAGGAGGGTGTTTGTGTAGGCTACTGTATGTCCAGGGAGTTGTAATGTTATTGACATTAATAGGAGGGTGTTTGTGTAGGCTACTGTATGTCTAGGGAGTTGTAATGTTATTGACATTAATAGGAGGGTGTTTGTGTAGGCTACTGTATGTCCAGGGAGTTGTAATGTTATTGACATTAATAGGAGGGTGTTTGTGTAGGCTACTGTATGTCCAGGGAGTTGTAATGTTATTGACATTAATAGGAGGGTGTTTGTGTAGGCTACTGTATGTCTAGGGAGTTGTAATGTTATTGACATTAATAGGAGGGTGTTTGTGTAGGCTACTGTCTGTCTAGGGAGTTGTAATGTTATTGACATTAATAGGAGGGTGTTTGTGTAGGCTACTGTATGTCCAGGGAGTTGTAATGTTATTGACATTAATAGGAGGGTGTTTGTGTAGGCTACTGTATGTCTAGGGAGTTGTAATGTTATTGACATTAATAGGAGGGTGTTTGTGTAGGCTACTGTATGTCCAGGGAGTTGTAATGTTATTGACATTAATAGGAGGGTGTTTGTGTAGGCTACTGTATGTCCAGGGAGTTGTAATGTTATTGACATTAATAGGAGGGTGTTTGTGTAGGCTACTGTATGTCTAGGGAGTTGTAATGTTATTGACATTAATAGGAGGGTGTTTGTGTAGGCTACTGTATGTCTAGGGAGTTGTAATGTTATTGACATTAATAGGAGGGTGTTTGTGTAGGCTACTGTATGTCCAGGGAGTTGTAATGTTATTGACATTAATAGGAGGGTGTTTGTGTAGGCTACTGTATGTCCAGGGAGTTGTAATGTTATTGACATTAATAGGAGGGTGTTTGTGTAGGCTACTGTATGTCTAGGGAGTTGTAATGTTATTGACATTAATAGGAGGGTGTTTGTGTAGGCTACTGTATGTCTAGGGAGTTGTAATGTTATTGACATTAATAGGAGGGTGTTTGTGTAGGCTACTGTATGTCTAGGGAGTTGTAATGTTATTGACATTAATAGGAGGGTGTTTGTGTAGGCTACTGTATGTCTAGGGAGTTGTAATGTTATTGACATTAATAGGAGGGTGTTTGTGTAGGCTACTGTATGTCCAGGGAGTTGTAATGTTATTGACATTAATAGGAGGGTGTTTGTGTAGGCTACTGTATGTCTAGGGAGTTGTAATGTTATTGACATTAATAGGAGGGTGTTTGTGTAGGCTACTGTATGTCTAGGGAGTTGTAATGTTATTGACATTAATAGGAGGGTGTTTGTGTAGGCTACTGTATGTCCAGGGAGTTGTAATGTTATTGACATTAATAGGAGGGTGTTTGTGTAGGCTACTGTATGTCTAGGGAGTTGTAATGTTATTGACATTAATAGGAGGGTGTTTGTGTAGGCTACTGTATGTCTAGGGAGTTGTAATGTTATTGACATTAATAGGAGGGTGTTTGTGTAGGCTACTGTATGTCTAGGGAGTTGTAATGTTATTGACATTAATAGGAGGGTGTTTGTGTAGGCTACTGTATGTCCAGGGAGTTGTAATGTTATTGACATTAATAGGAGGGTGTTTGTGTAGGCTACTGTATGTCTAGGGAGTTGTAATGTTATTGACATTAATAGGAGGGTGTTTGTGTAGGCTACTGTATGTCTAGGGAGTTGTAATGTTATTGACATTAATAGGAGGGTGTTTGTGTAGGCTACTGTATGTCAGGGAGTTGTAATGTTATTGACATTAATAGGAGGGTGTTTGTGTAGGCTACTGTATGTCTAGGGAGTTGTAATGTTATTGACATTAATAGGAGGGTGTTTGTGTAGGCTACTGTATGTCTAGGGAGTTGTAATGTTATTGACATTAATAGGAGGGTGTTTGTGTAGGCTACTGTATGTCTAGGGAGTTGTAATGTTATTGACATTAATAGGAGGGTGTTTGTGTAGGCTACTGTATGTCTAGGGAGTTGTAATGTTATTGACATTAATAGGAGGGTGTTTGTGTAGGCTACTGTATGTCCAGGGAGTTGTAATGTTATTGACATTAATAGGAGGGTGTTTGTGTAGGCTACTGTATGTCCAGGGAGTTGTAATGTTATTGACATTAATAGGAGGGTGTTTGTGTAGGCTACTGTATGTCTAGGGAGTTGTAATGTTATTGACATTAATAGGAGGGTGTTTGTGTAGGCTACTGTATGTCTAGGGAGTTGTAATGTTATTGACATTAATAGGAGGGTGTTTGTGTAGGCTACTGTATGTCTAGGGAGTTGTAATGTTATTGACATTAATAGGAGGGTGTTTGTGTAGGCTACTGTATGTCTAGGAGGGGAGTTGTAATGTTATTGACATTAATAGGAGGGTGTTTGTGTAGGCTACTGTATGTCTAGGGAGTTGTAATGTTATTGACATTAATAGGAGGGTGTTTGTGTAGGCTACTGTATGTCTAGGGAGTTGTAATGTTATTGACATTAATAGGAGGGTGTTTGTGTAGGCTACTGTATGTCTAGGGAGTTGTAATGTTATTGACATTAATAGGAGGGTGTTTGTGTAGGCTACTGTATGTCTAGGGAGTTGTAATGTTATTGACATTAATAGGAGGGTGTTTGTGTAGGCTACTGTATGTCTAGGGAGTTGTAATGTTATTGACATTAATAGGAGGGTGTTTGTGTAGGCTACTGTATGTCTAGGGAGTTGTAATGTTATTGACATTAATAGGAGGGTGTTTGTGTAGGCTACTGTATGTCTAGGGAGTTGTAATGTTATTGACATTAATAGGAGGGTGTTTGTGTAGGCTACTGTATGTCCAGGGAGTTGTAATGTTATTGACATTAATAGGAGGGTGTTTGTGTAGGCTACTGTATGTCCAGGGAGTTGTAATGTTATTGACATTAATAGGAGGGTGTTTGTGTAGGCTACTGTATGTCTAGGGAGTTGTAATGTTATTGACATTAATAGGAGGGTGTTTGTGTAGGCTACTGTATGTCTAGGGAGTTGTAATGTTATTGACATTAATAGGAGGGTGTTTGTGTAGGCTACTGTATGTCTAGGGAGTTGTAATGTTATTGACATTAATAGGAGGGTGTTTGTGTAGGCTACTGTATGTCAGGGAGTTGTAATGTTATTGACATTAATAGGAGGGTGTTTGTGTAGGCTACTGTATGTCTAGGGAGTTGTAATGTTATTGACATTAATAGGAGGGTGTTTGTGTAGGCTACTGTATGTCTAGGGAGTTGTAATGTTATTGACATTAATAGGAGGGTGTTTGTGTAGGCTACTGTATGTCTAGGGAGTTGTAATGTTATTGACATTAATAGGAGGGTGTTTGTGTAGGCTACTGTATGTCTAGGGAGTTGTAATGTTATTGACATTAATAGGAGGGTGTTTGTGTAGGCTACTATGTGACATTAATAGGAGGGTGTTTGTGTCTAGGGAGTTGTAATGTTATTGACATTAATAGGAGGGTGTTTGTGTAGGCTACTGTATGTCAGGGAGTTGTAATGTTATTGACATTAATAGGAGGGTGTTTGTGTAGGCTACTGTATGTCTAGGGAGTTGTAATGTTATTGACATTAATAGGAGGGTGTTTGTGTAGGCTACTGTATGTCTAGGGAGTTGTAATGTTATTGACATTAATAGGAGGGTGTTTGTGTAGGCTACTGTATGTCTAGGGAGTTGTAATGTTATTGACATTAATAGGAGGGTGTTTGTGTAGGCTACTGTATGTCTAGGGAGTTGTAATGTTATTGACATTAATAGGAGGGTGTTTGTGTAGGCTACTGTATGTCTAGGGAGTTGTAATGTTATTGACATTAATAGGAGGGTGTTTGTGTAGGCTACTGTATGTCTAGGGAGTTGTAATGTTATTGACATTAATAGGAGGGTGTTTGTGTAGGCTACTGTATGTCTAGGGAGTTGTAATGTTATTGACATTAATAGGAGGGTGTTTGTGTAGGCTACTGTATGTCTAGGGAGTTGTAATGTTATTGACATTAATAGGAGGGTGTTTGTGTAGGCTACTGTATGTCTAGGGAGTTGTAATGTTATTGACATTAATAGGAGGGTGTTTGTGTAGGCTACTGTATGTCTAGGGAGTTGTAATGTTATTGACATTAATAGGAGGGTGTTTGTGTAGGCTACTGTATGTCTAGGGAGTTGTAATGTTATTGACATTAATAGGAGGGTGTTTGTGTAGGCTACTGTATGTCCAGGGAGTTGTAATGTTATTGACATTAATAGGAGGGTGTTTGTGTAGGCTACTGTATGTCTAGGGAGTTGTAATGTTATTGACATTAATAGGAGGGTGTTTGTGTAGGCTACTGTATGTCCAGGGAGTTGTAATGTTATTGACATTAATAGGAGGGTGTTTGTGTAGGCTACTGTATGTCTAGGGAGTTGTAATGTTATTGACATTAATAGGAGGGTGTTTGTGTAGGCTACTGTATGTCCAGGGAGTTGTAATGTTATTGACATTAATAGGAGGGTGTTTGTGTAGGCTACTGTATGTCTAGGGAGTTGTAATGTTATTGACATTAATAGGAGGGTGTTTGTGTAGGCTACTGTATGTCTAGGGAGTTGTAATGTTATTGACATTAATAGGAGGGTGTTTGTGTAGGCTACTGTATGTCTAGGGAGTTGTAATGTTATTGACATTAATAGGAGGGTGTTTGTGTAGGCTACTGTATGTCCAGGGAGTTGTAATGTTATTGACATTAATAGGAGGGTGTTTGTGTAGGCTACTGTATGTCAGGGAGTTGTAATGTTATTGACATTAATAGGAGGGTGTTTGTGTAGGCTACTGTATGTCTAGGGAGTTGTAATGTTATTGACATTAATAGGAGGGTGTTTGTGTAGGCTACTGTATGTATTGGGAGTTGTAATGTTATTGACATTAATAGGAGGGTGTTTGTGTAGGCTACTGTATGTCTAGGGAGTTGTAATGTTATTGACATTAATAGGAGGGTGTTTGTGGGAGTTGTAATGTTATTGACATTAATAGGAGGGTGTTTGTGTAGGCTACTGTATGTCTAGGGAGTTGTAATGTTATTGACATTAATAGGAGGGTGTTTGTGTAGGCTACTGTATGTCTAGGGAGTTGTAATGTTATTGACATTAATAGGAGGGTGTTTGTGTAGGCTACTGTATGTCTAGGGAGTTGTAATGTTATTGACATTAATAGGAGGGTGTTTGTGTAGGCTACTGTATGTCTAGGGAGTTGTAATGTTATTGACATTAATAGGAGGGTGTTTGTGTAGGCTACTGTATGTCTAGGGAGTTGTAATGTTATTGACATTAATAGGAGGGTGTTTGTGTAGGCTACTGTATGTTAGGGAGTTGTAATGTTATTGACATTAATAGGAGGGTGTTTGTGTAGGCTACTGTATGTCTAGGGAGTTGTAATGTTATTGACATTAATAGGAGGGTGTTTGTGTAGGCTACTGTATGTCCAGGGAGTTGTAATGTTATTGACATTAATAGGAGGGTGTTTGTGTAGGCTACTGTATGTCTATGGGAGTTGTAATGTTATTGACATTAATAGGAGGGTGTTTGTGTAGGCTACTGTATGTCCAGGGAGTTGTAATGTTATTGACATTAATAGGAGGGTGTTTGTGTAGGCTACTGTATGTCTAGGGAGTTGTAATGTTATTGACATTAATAGGAGGGTGTTTGTGTAGGCTACTGTATGTCTAGGGAGTTGTAATGTTATTGACATTAATAGGAGGGTGTTTGTGTAGGCTACTGTATGTCTAGGGAGTTGTAATGTTATTGACATTAATAGGAGGGTGTTTGTGTAGGCTACTGTATGTCTAGGGAGTTGTAATGTTATTGACATTAATAGGAGGGTGTTTGTGTAGGCTACTGTATGTCTAGGGAGTTGTAATGTTATTGACATTAATAGGAGGGTGTTTGTGTAGGCTACTGTATGTCTAGGGAGTTGTAATGTTATTGACATTAATAGGAGGGTGTTTGTGTAGGCTACTGTATGTCTAGGGAGTTGTAATGTTATTGACATTAATAGGAGGGTGTTTGTGTAGGCTACTGTATGTCTAGGGAGTTGTAATGTTATTGACATTAATAGGAGGGTGTTTGTGTAGGCTACTGTATGTCTAGGGAGTTGTAATGTTATTGACATTAATAGGAGGGTGTTTGTGTAGGCTACTGTATGTCTAGGAGTTGTAATGTTATTGACATTAATAGGAGGGTGTTTGTGTAGGCTACTGTATGTCTAGGGAGTTGTAATGTTATTGACATTAATAGGAGGGTGTTTGTGTAGGCTACTGTATGTCTAGGGAGTTGTAATGTTATTGACATTAATAGGAGGGTGTTTGTGTAGGCTACTGTATGTCCAGGGAGTTGTAATGTTATTGACATTAATAGGAGGGTGTTTGTGTAGGCTACTGTATGTCTAGGGAGTTGTAATGTTATTGACATTAATAGGAGGGTGTTTGTGTGACATTAATAGGAGGGTGTTTGTGTAGGCTACTGTATGTCTAGGGAGTTGTAATGTTATTGACATTAATAGGAGGGTGGAGCTACTGTATGTCTAGGGAGTTGTAATGTTATTGACATTAATAGGAGGGTGTTTGTGTAGGCTACTGTATGTCTAGGGAGTTGTAATGTTATTGACATTAATAGGAGGGTGTTTGTGTAGGCTACTGTATGTCTAGGGAGTTGTAATGTTATTGACATTAATAGGAGGGTGTTTGTGTAGGCTACTGTATGTCTAGGGAGTTGTAATGTTATTGACATTAATAGGAGGGTGTTTGTGTAGGCTACTGTATGTCTAGGGAGTTGTAATGTTATTGACATTAATAGGAGGGTGTTTGTGTAGGCTACTGTATGTCTAGGGAGTTGTAATGTTATTGACATTAATAGGAGGGTGTTTGTGTAGGCTACTGTATGTCCAGGGAGTTGTAATGTTATTGACATTAATAGGAGGGTGTTTGTGTAGGCTACTGTATGTCCAGGGAGTTGTAATGTTATTGACATTAATAGGAGGGTGTTTGTGTAGGCTACTGTATGTCTAGGGAGTTGTAATGTTATTGACATTAATAGGAGGGTGTTTGTGTAGGCTACTGTATGTCTAGGGAGTTGTAATGTTATTGACATTAATAGGAGGGTGTTTGTGTAGGCTACTGTATGTCTAGGGAGTTGTAATGTTATTGACATTAATAGGAGGGCATTGTCAATGTGCTCCATTTATCCTGTGTATCTCTCTGTGCACTGAAGTGAAGCACCTGAATGGAAGAGGGAGAAGAGGAGGAAGAAGGAGGAGGAGGAGATGACGAAGAAGGAGAAGAAAAGAAGAAGGAGAAGAAGGAGAAGGAGGAGAAGGAGGAGAAGGAGAAGAAGGGGGAGAAGAAGGAAAAGAAGGAGGAGAAGAAGGAGAAGGAGGAGGAGAAGGAGAATAAGGAGAAGGAGAAGAAGGAGGAGAAGAAGAAGGAGAAGGAGAAGTTCAAGAAGGAGAAGGAGGAGAAGGAGGAGAAGGAGAAGAAGGAGGAGAAGAAGGAGAAGAAGGAGAAGGAAAACAAGAAGAAGGAGAAGGAGAAGAAGGAGAAGGAGGAGGAGAAGGAGAATAAGGAGAAGGAGAAGAAGGAGGAGAAGAAGAAGGAGAAGGAGAATAAGGAGAAGGAGAAGAAGGAAGAGAAGAAAAATGAGGAGAAGAAGGCGAAGAAGGAGAAGGAAAAGAAGAAGAAGGAGAAGAAGAAGGAGAAGAAGAAGGAGAAGAAGGAGATGGAGAAGACGGAGAAGGAGAAGAATAATAAGGAGAAGGGGAAGAAGGAGGAGAAGGAAAAGGAGTAGAAGAAGGAGAAGAATAATAAGGAGAAGGGGAAGAAGGAGGAGAAGGAAAAGGAGTAGAAGAAGGAGAAAGAAAAGAAGAAGGACAAGAAGAAGGAGAAGGAGAAGAGGGAGATGGAGAAGGAGAAGAAGAAGGAGAAGAGGGAGAAGGAGAAGGAGAAGAGGGAGAAGGAGAAGAGGGAGAATGTATGTATATGTGACTGCATGCGTACCAGGTGTGTGTGTGCATGTGTGCATGTGTGTGTGTGTCTGTGTGTGTGTACATGTACATACAGATGTGTACAAAGCAGTTTGTATACCTGAATATAAAGATGAACAGCATCAACAGCATACAGAAGGTGGCCACATTGTCCATAGTCTTCATCAGGACCACAAGCTGTCTGCGCAGCGCCGGCATGAACCTGACTAGCTTCAGGACACGAAGGAGTCTGAAGGTCCTCAATATGGACAGACCTCCGTCAGACTGGCCGATGATCTCACACACACTGGAGGGAGGGAGGGAGGGCAGGGGAGGGAGGGATGGGGAGGGAGAAAGAGGAGAGGGGGAGACTCAATCAAGACTTTCAATACATTTCAACAGATTTGGGTCTATATTGGTTTGAATATTGGGACGACATTGTTGAAGAGATTTGGATGATAATCCTTCCGTTGTTAACCTGATAATGACGATGACACCGTCGAACACATTGTAGGGGTTTCTCAGATAGTTGAAACATCCGGACGCTGTTATCTTCAGAATCATCTCCATGGCAAACATACTAGTGAACACTATGTTACAGATCTCCAACACGTTGGTTAGTTCCTCAGGCTAGTGGAGAGAGAGAGGGAAGGGGGAGAGGGTAGGGACCAGAGAGAGAGAAGAATGTGAGAGAGAGAGAGAGAGAGAGAGAGAGAGAGAGAGAGAGAGGGAGAGAGAGAGAGGGAGAGAGAGAGAGAGAGAGATCTGTATATTAATTTATACATTGGGAATGTACCCCCCCACACACCCTCTTTCTTTCCTCTCCTTCCCTTTTTCCTCTCCACTCTTCCTCTCTTTCTTTCCTCTCTCTTTCTTTCCTCTCCTTCTCTCTTTCCTCTCTCTCTCCCTTTCCTCTCCTTCTCTCTTTCCTCTCTCTCTCTCTTTCCTCTCCTTCTCTCTTTCTTTCCTCCCCCTCTCTTTCTTTCCTCTCCTTCTCACTTTCTTTCCTCTCCTTCTCCTTTTCCTCTCTCTACCTCTTTCTTTCCTCTCCTTCTCTCTTTCCTCTCTCTCTCTTTTTATTCCCACTCATCTCTTTCCTCTCTCTTTCCTCTCCCTCTCTCTTTCTTTCCTCTCATTCTCTCTTTCCTCTCTCTTCCTCTCTATTTCTTTCCTCTCCTTCTCTCTCTCCCTCTCTCTTTCTTTCCTCTCATTCTCTCTTTCCTCTCTCTTCCTCTCTCTTTCTTTCCTCTCATTCTCTCTTTCCTCTCTCTCCTCTCTCTTTCTTTCCTCTCATTCTCTCTTTCCTCTCTCTCCCTCTCTATTTCTTTCCTCTCTTTCTCTCTTTCCTCTCTCTCTCCCTCTCTATTTCTTTCTCTCTTTCTTTCCTCTCATTCTCTCTCTCTCTCCCTCTCTATTTCTTTCCTCTCATTCTCTCTTTCCTCTCTCTCCCTCTCTATTTCTTTCCTCTCATTCTCACTTTCTTTCCACTCACTCGCTCTTTCCTCCTTCATTCTTTCTCCCTCTCAACCTCTCTCTTTCTTTCCTCTCCTTCTCACTTTCTTTCATCTCCTTCTCTATTTCCTCTCTCTCTCTCTTTATTCCCACTCATCTCTTTCCTCTCTCTCTCCCTCTCTCGTTCTTTGCTCTCCCTCTCTTTCTTTCCCCTCCTTCTCACTTTCTTTCCTCTCTTTCTCTCTTTCCTCTCTCTCTCCCTCTCTATTTCTTTCCTCTCCTTCTCTCCCTCCCTCTCTCTTTCTTTCCTCTCATTCTCTCTTTCCTCTCTCTCCCTCTCTATTTCTTTCCCCTCCTTCTCACTTTCTTTCCTCTCATTCTCTCTTTCCTCTCTCTCCCTCTCTATTTCTTTCCTCTCCTTCTCTCTCTCCCTCTCTATTTCTTTCCTCTCTCTCTCCCTCTCTATTTCTTTCCTCTCCTTCTCTCTCTCCCTCTCTCTTTCTTTCCTCTCCTTCTCTCTTTCCTCTCTCTCTCTCCCTCTCTTACGTTCCCCTCCTTCTCACTTTCTTTCCACTCACTCGCTCTTTCCCCTCCTTCTATCTTTCTCCCTCTCAACCTCTCTATTTCTTTCCTCTCCTTCTCTCTTTCTCTCTCTTCCTCTCTATTTCTTTCCTCTCCTTCCTCTCTCCTCTCTCTTTCTTTCCTCTCATTCTCTCTTTCCTCTCTCTCCCTCTCTATTTCTTTCCTCTCTTCTCTCTTTCCTCTCTCTTCCTCTCTATTTCTTTCCTCTCTTTCTCTCTTTCCTCTCTCTCTTCCTCTCTATTTCTTTCCTCTCCTTCTCTCTCTCCCTCTCTCTTTCTTTCCTCTCATTCTCTCTTTCCTCTCTCTCCCTCTCTATTTCTTTCCTCTCCTTCTCTCTTTCCTCTCTCTTCCTCTCTATTTCTTTCCTCTCTTTCTCTCTTTCCTCTCTCTTCCTCTCTATTTCTTTCCTCTCCTTCTCTCTTTCCTCTCTCTCCCTCTCTATTTCTTTCCTCTCCTTCTCTCTCTCCTCTCTTTCTTTCCTCTCCTTCTCTCTTTCTCTCTCTCTCTCCCTCTCGTTCCCCTCCTTCACACTTTCTTTCCACTCACTCTCTTTTTCCCCTCTTCTATCTTTTCCCTCTCTTCCTCTCTATTTCTTTCCTCTCTTCTCTCTCTCCCTCTCTCTTTCTTTCCTCTCATTCTCTCTTTCCTCTCTCTCCCTCTCTATTTCTTTTCTCCTTCTCTCTTTCTCTCTCTTCCTCTCTATTTCTTTCCTCTCTATTCTCTTTCCTCTCTCTTCCTCTCTATTTCTTTCCTCTCTTCTCTTCCTCTCTATTTCTTTCCTCTCTTTCTCTCTTTTCTCTTTCCCTCTATTTCCTTCTCTCTTCTCTCTTCTCTCTTCCTCTCTATTTCTTTCCTCTCCTTCTTCTCTCTCTCTTTCTTTCCTCTCATTCTCTCTTTCCTCTTCCTCTCTATTTCTTTCCTCTCCTTCTCTCTTTCCTCTCTCTTCCTCTCTATTTCTTTCCTCTCTTTTTCTTTCCTCTCTCTCTTCCTCTCTATTTCTTTCCTCTCCTTCTCTCTCTCCTCTCTATTTCTTTCCTCTCTTTCTCTCTTTCCTCTCTCTTCCTCTCTATTTCTTTCCTCTCCTTCTCTCTTTCCTCTCTCTTCCTCTCTATTTCTTTCCTCTCCTTCTCTCTCTCCTCTCTCTTTCTTTCCTCTCATTCTCTCTTTCCTCTCTCTTTCTTTATTTCTTTCTCTCCTCTCTCTTTCTCTTCCTCTCTATTTCTTTCTCTCTTCTCTCTTTCCTCTCTCTTCCTCTCTATTTCTTTACTCTCTTTTTCTTTTTCTCTTCCTCTCTATTTCTTTCTCTCCTTCTCTCTTTCTCTCCTCTCTCCCTCTCTTTCCCTCCTTCACACTTTCTTTCCACTCACTCGCTCTTTCCCCTCCTTCTATCTTTCTCCTCTCTTTCTCTCTTTCCTCTCTCTCTTCCTCTCTATTTCTTTCCTCTCTTTCTCTCCCTCTCACTTTCTTTCCTCTCTTTCTCTCTTTCTCTCTCTCTCCCTCTCTCTCCTTCTCTCCCTCCCTCTCTCTTTCTTTCCTCTCTTTCTCTCCCTCTCTATTTCTTTCTCCTTCTCACTTTCTTTCCTCTCATTCTCTCTTTCCTCTCTCTCCTCTCTATTTCTTTCTTTTCTCTCTCTCCCTCTCTATTTCTTTCCTCTCTCTCTCCCTCTCTATTTCTTTTCTCCCTCTCTCTCCCTCTCTCTTTCTTTCCTCTCCTTCTCTCTTTCCTCTCTCTCTCCCTCTCTATTTCTTTCTTTCTTTCCACTCACTCTCTTTTCCTTCTATCTTTCTCCCTCTCAACCTCTCTATTTCTTTCCTCTCCTTCTCTCTTTCCTCTCTCTTCCTCTCTATTTCTTTCCTCTCCTTCTCTCTCTCCCTCTCTCTTTCTTTCCTCTCATTCTCTCTTTCCTCTCTCTCCCTCTCTATTTCTTTCCTCTCCTTCTCTCTTTCCTCTCTCTTCCTCTCTATTTCTTTCCTCTCTTTCTCTCTTTCCTCTCTCTCTTCCTCTCTATTTCTTTCCTCTCCTTCTCTCTCTCCCTCTCTCTTTCTTTCCTCTTTCTCTCTTTCCTCTCTCTCCCTCTCTATTTCTTTCCTCTCCTTCTCTCTTTCCTCTCTCTTCCTCTCTATTTCTTTCCTCTCTTTCTCTCTTTCTCTCTCTTCCTCTCTATTTCTTTCCTCTCTTCTCTCTTTCTCTCTCTCTCTCCCTCTCCTCCCCTCCTTCACACTTTCTTTCCACTCACTCTATCTTTCTCCCTCTCTTCCTCTCTATTTCTTTCCTCTCCTTCTCTCTCTCTCTCTCTTTCTTTCCTCTCATTCTCTCTTTCCTCTCTCTCCCTCTCTATTTCTTTCCTCTCCTTCTCTCTTTCTCTCTCTTCCTCTCTATTTCTTTCCTCTCTTCTCTCTCTTTCCTCTCTCTTCTCTCTATTTCTTTCTCTCCTTCTCTCTCTCCTCTCTATTTCTTTCCTCTCTTTCTCTCTTTCCTCTCTCTTCCTCTCTTTCTTTTCTCTCTTTCCTCTCTCTTCCTCTCTCTTTCTTCTCTCTCTCCCTCTCTCTTTCTTTCCTCTCTCTCTCTCTCCTCTCTATTTCTTTCCTCTCTTTTCTTTCCTCTCTCTTCCTCTCTATTTCTTTCCTCTCTTTCTCTCTTTCTCTCTCTTCCTCTCTATTTCTTTCCTCTCCTTCTCTCTCTCCCTCTCTATTTCTTTCCTCTCTTTCTCTCTTTCCTCTCTCTTCCTCTCTATTTCTTTCCTCTCCTTCTCTCTTTCCTCTCTCTTCCTCTCTATTTCTTTCCTCTCCTTCTCTCTCTCCCTCTCTCTTTCTTTCCTCTCATTCTCTCTTTCCTCTCTCTTCCTCTCTATTTCTTTCCTCTCCTTCTCTCTTTCCTCTCTCTCCCTCTCTATTTCTTTCCTCTCTTCTCTCTTTCTCTCTCTTCCTCTCTCTTTACTCTCTTTCTCTCTTTCCTCTCTCTTCCTCTCTATTTCTTTCCTCTCCTTCTCTCTTTCCTCTCTCTCTCTCCCTCTCTTACGTTCCCCTCCTTCACACTTTCTTTCCACTCACTCGCTCTTTCCCCTCCTTCTATCTTTCTCCCTCTCAACCTCTCTCTTTCTTTCCTCTCCTTCTCTCTTTCCTCTCTCTTTCTTTCCTCTCATTCTCTCTTTCCTCTCTCTTCCTCTCTATTTCTTTCCTCTCCTTCTCTCTTTCCTCTCTCTCCCTCTCTATTTCTTTCCTCTCCTTCTCTCTTTCCTCTCTCTTCCTCTCTATTTCTTTCCTCTCTTTCTCTCTTTCCTCTCTCTTCCCTCTCTATTTCTTTCCTCTCCTTCTCTCTTTCCTCTCTCTCCCTCTCTCTTTCTTTCCTCTGATTCTCTCTTTCTCTCCCTCTCTATTTCTTTCCTCTCTCTTCTCTCTATTTCTTTCCTCTCCTCTCTCTCTCCCTCTCTCTTTCTTTCCTCTCTTCTCTCTTTCCTCTCTCCCTCTCTATTTCTTTCCTCTCCTTCTCTCTTTCCTCTCTCTTCCTCTCTATTTCTTTCCTCTCTTTCTCTCTTTCCTCTCTCTCTTCCTCTCTATTTCTTTCCTCTCCTTCTCTCTCTCCCTCTCTATTTCTTTCCTCTCTTTCTCTCTTTCCTCTCTCTTCCTCTCTATTTCTTTCCTCTCCTTCTCTCTTTCCTCTCTCTTCCTCTCTATTTCTTTCCTCTCCTTCTCTCTCTCCCTCTCTCTTTCTTTCCTCTCATTCTCTCTTTCCTCTCTCTTCCTCTCTATTTCTTTCCTCTCCTTCTCTCTTTCCTCTCTCTCCCTCTCTATTTCTTTCCTCTCCTTCTCTCTTTCCTCTCTCTTCCTCTCTATTTCTTTACTCTCTTTCTCTCTTTCCTCTCTCTTCCTCTCTATTTCTTTCCTCTCCTTCTTCTTTTCTCTCTCTCTCCCTCTCTTCGTTCTCCTCACACTTTCTTTCTCACTCGCTCTTTCCCTCCTTTTCTTTCTCCTCTCTTTCTCTCTTTCTCTCTCTTCCTCTCTATTTCTTTCCTCTCCTTCTCTCTCTCCCTTTCTTTCCTCTCTTTCTCTCTTTCTCTCTCTCTCCCTCTCTATTTCTTTCCTCTCCTTCTCTCCCTCCCTCTCTCTTTCTTTCCTCTCATTCTCTCTTTCCTCTCTCTCCCTCTCTATTTCTTTTCCTTCTCACTTTCTTTCTCTCATTTCTCTTTCTCTCTCTCCCTCTCTATTTCTTTCCTCTCCTTCTCTCTCTCCTCTCTATTTCTTTCCTCTCTCTCTCCTCTCTATTTCTTTCCTCTCTTCTCTCTTCCCTCTCTCTTTCTTTCCTCTCCTTCTCTCTTTCCTCTCTCTCTCCTCTCTTACGTTCCCTCCTTCTCACTTTCTTTTCTTTTCCTCTCAACCTCTCTATTTCTTTCCTCTCCTTCTCTCTTTCCTCTCTCTTCCTCTCTATTTCTTTCTCTTTCCTCTCTCCTCTCTCTTTCTTTCCTCTCATTCTCTCTTTCCTCTCTCTCCCTCTCTATTTCTTTCCTCTCCTTCTCTCTTTCCTCTCTCTTCCTCTCTATTTCTTTCCTCTCTTTCTTCTTTCCTCTCTCTCTTCCTCTCTATTTCTTTTCTCCTTCTCTCTCTCCTCTCTCTTTCTTTCCTCTCATTCTCTCTTTCCTCTCTCTCCCTCTCTATTTCTTTCCTCTCTTCTCTCTTTCCTCTCTCTTCCTCTCTATTTCTTTCCTCTCTTTCTCTCTTTCCTCTCTCTTCCTTCTATTTCTTTCCTCTCCTTCTCTCTTTCTCTCTCTCTCTCTCTTTCTCCTTCACTTTCTTTCCACTCACTCGCTCTTTCCCCTCCTTCTATCTTTCCTCTCTTCCTCTCTATTTCTTTCCTCTCTTCTTCTCTCCCTCTCTCTTCCTCTCATTCTCTCTTTCCTCTCTCTCTCCCTCTCTATTTCTTTCCTCTCCTTCTCTCTCCTCTCTCTTCCTCTCTATTTCTTTCCTCTCTATCTCTCTTCCTCTCTCTTCCTCTCTATTTCTTTCCTCTCCTTCTCTCTCTCTCCCTCTCTATTTCTTTCCTCTCTTTCTCTCTTTCCTCTCTCTTCCTCTCTATTTCCTTCTCTCCTTCTCTCTTTCTCTCTCTTCCTCTCTATTTCTTTCCTCTCTTCTCTCTCTCCCTCTCTCTTTCTTTCTCTCATTCTCTCTTTCCTCTCTCCCTCTCTATTTCTTTCCTCTCTCTCTTTCCTCTCTCTTCCTCTCTATTTCTTTCCTCTCTTTCTCTCTTTCCTCTCTCTCTTCCTCTCTATTTCTTTCTCTCTCCTTCTCTCCTCCCTCTCTATTTCTTTCCTCTCTCTCTCTTTCTCTCTCTTCCTCTCTATTTCTTTCTCTCTTTCTCTCTTTCTCTCTCTCTTCCTCTCTATTTCTTTCCTCTCTCTCTCCCTTCTCTTTCTTTCTCATTCTCTCTTTCCTCTCTCTCTATTTCTTTCCTCTCCTTCTCTCTTTCCTCTCTCTCCCTCTCTATTTCTTTCCTCTCCTTCTCTCTTTCTCTCTCTTCCTCTCTATTTCTTTACTCTCTTTCTCTCTTTCCTCTCTCTTCTCTCTATTTCTTTCTCTCCTTCTCTCTTTCCTCTCTCTCTCTCCCTCTCTTCGTTCCCCTCCTTCACACTTTCTTTCCACTCACTCGCTCTTTCCCCTCCTTCTATCTTTCTCCCTCTCAACCTCTCTCTCTTTCCTCTTTCTCTTTCCTCTCCTTCTCTCTCTTTCCTTTCCCTCTCTTTCTCTTCTTCTCCTCTCTATTTCTTTCTCTTTCTCTTTCCTCTCTCTTCCTCTCTATTTCTTTCTTTCCTCTCCTCCTCTCTCTTTTCTCTCTTTCCTCTCTCTCCCTCTCTATTTCTTTCCTCTCCTTCTCTCTTTCCTCTCTCTTCCTCTCTATTTCTTTCTCTTTCTATTTCTTTCCTCTCTTTCTTTCTCTTTCCTCTCTCTTCCTCTCTATTTCTTTCCTCTCATTCTCTCTTTCCTCTCTCTCTCTCCCTCTCTTACGTTCCCCTCCTTCACACTTTCTTTCCACTCACTCGCTCTTTCCCCTCCTTCTATCTTTCTCCCTCTCTCCCTCTCTCTTTCTTTCCTCTCCCTCTATCTTTCTTTCCTCTCCCTCTCTTTCCTCTCCTTCTCACTTTCTTTCCCCTCCTTCTCTCTTTCTTTCCTCTCCCTCTCTCGCTAGTTATCAGGCAGTTCAATCTCCCTGTGATTGACAGGCCTGCATCGATCAGTCAAAAAGGGCAAAGAGTGGTGGCACAGTTTCTCTCTCTTTTTCTCTCTCTCTCTCCCTCCGTCTCTCTCTCTCTTTCTCTGTCCCTCGCTCTCTCCAGACACACATACATGCACATGTATGGTAAATCTGTATGGCTAAATGTGTCTGTGTTGTGATTGAAACCTAATCACTATCCGTAACCTATGATAACATCACTGAACAAGCCTCTGATCACCCGACTGAAGGTAATTGAGGACGGAGTGTGACTGTGTGTGTGTGTGTATTTTTCCATGTGTGTGTGTGTGTCTCTCCTTCATACTCTCTCTCTCCTTCATCATCCTCTCTCTCTCATTCATCATCCTCTCGCTCCTTCATCATCCTCTCTCTCTATCTTTAGCATTCTCTGAGACCAGAGACATTTCTTTGTTGCCGTGATGGAAGAATAGAGTGGGTGGATGACGGAGTTAGATGTGGAGAGAGAGAGACAGAGAGAGACAGAGAGAGAGAGAGAGAGAGAGAGAGAGAGAGAGAGAGAGAGAG
>NW_025744766.1:40000-57500 GCF_021184085.1 Oncorhynchus gorbuscha
TTCACAGTCAGCCCACTAACACCTCTCTCAGAGCCTTCACAGTCAGCCCACTAACACCTCTCTCAGAGCCTTCACAGTCAGCCCACTAACACCTCTCTCAGAGCCTTCACAGTCAGCCCACTAACACCTCTCTCAGAGCCTTCACAGTCAGCCCACTAACACCTCTCTCAGAGCCTTCACAGTCAGCCCACTAACACCTCTCTCAGAGCCTTTAAATTTGGCTGTTTGGAACATAAACTTTATATTTGACAAATTAGCCTCCTTGGCTAATTTAAAGAAACATGAGAGAAATATGAGAAATTGAAAAATGGTTTGAAAATGATTGCAAAAATCTAAGAAAGTCATTGAGAAATATATCTAATCAAAAACATAAAGAACCAGACAACAAAAATACACACCTTCAATATGGAGAAACACTGAAGCAATACAAACACACCCTAAGAACAAAAAAGGAACAGCACATTAGAAATCAGCTGGATGGAATTGAGGAAGACATAGAATCAAACCACTTCTGGGAGAATTGGAATAAATGAAACAAACCTCATCATGAGGAATTGTCTCTCCAACATGGGGACATGTGGAGAAATCATTTTGTAAAGCTCTACAGCATCAAAGAGCCCAGAACAAAAAGATAGTCAAGAAAAATGACAAATCCTTGAATCAGCAGTCAAAGACTACCAGAATCCTGTGGATTCCCCAATTACAGAAGAATAATTATTGGACAAACTATGCACTCTCCAACCTAAAAAGGCCTGTGGTGCTGATGGTATTTTAAATTAAATGATCAAATATACAGACCACAAATTCAAATTAGCTATACTCAAACTCTTCAACATTATCCTCGCTGCAGGTCTTCCCCCGATATTTGGAACCAGGGATTGATCCCACCAATCTATAAAAATCGAGAGAAATTTGACCCAAATAATTACAGAGGAATTTGCATTAACAGCAACTCGGGGGAAATCCTCTGCAGTATCATAAATAGCAGACTACATCACTTCCTTGATGAACACAACGTCCTGAGCAGAAGTCAGATTGGATTTCAGAACAATTATCATACAACAGTCCACATTTTCACCCTACACACTCTAATTGACAAACAAGTAAACAAAAACAAAGGCTAAATCTACTCGTGGTTTGTAGATTTCAAGAAAGCATTTCATTCAATTTGGCACGAAGGTCTTTTTTATAAACTAATAGAAAGTGGTTTTGGAGGGAAAACATATGATTTTATTAAATCAATGTTCACTAAAAACAAATGTGCAGTTAAAATTGGCAACAAGCAAACATACTTCTTCTCTCAGGGACGGGGAGTGAAACAGGGCTGCCCCATAAGTTCCACACTATTTAACATCTACGTTAATGAATTGTCAAAAACATTATAAGAATCGGCAGCACCTGGTATCACCCTACACAACACTGAAATCAAGTGTCTGCTGTACGCAGATGACCTGGTGCTGCTGTCTCCCACTAAAGAGGGGTTACAGCAGCACCTAGCAGCACCTCGTCTTCACAGGTTCTGTCAGACCTGGGCTCAGACCGTTAACCTAAAAAACAACAAATATAATGATATTCCAAAAAAGGTCAGGAAATCAGGATGACAAATATAATTTCTATTTGGACACAGTGCTATTAGAACACACCAAAAACTACACAAATCTAGGAATAAATATCAGCAACACAGGTAGCTTTCACATTGGCTGTGAATGTGCTGAGAGACAAAGCAAGAAGAATATTTTATGCCATTAAAAGTTACATTAAAATCGAAATTGCAATTAAAATCGAAATTCCAATCTGGCTCCAAATTTTCCAAACAGTTATAGAACCAATTGCTCCACATGGCAGTGAAGTATGGGGTCCACTCTCTAATAATGAATTCACCAAATGGGACAAAAATCCAATTGAGATACTGCATGCAGAGTTTTGCAAGACTGTATTGCAAGGTGCAAAGAAAAACTATAAATAAAGCATGTAGAGCAGAATTGGGCCAATACCACCTTCTCATTCGACTAGAAAAAAGAGCCATCAAATTTTACAACCATCTAAACACAAGTGACCCCAGAACATTCCATCACACAGCTCTACAATGTCAAGAGATGAAACCAGAGAAGAGTCCCCTCAGCCAGCTGGTTCTGAGGCTCAGTTCACCAACCCAAACCAACCCCATAGAGCCTCAGGACAGCACTCAGAAAATCTGGCCCAACCAAATCATTACAAAACAAAAATAAAAATATATCACCTATTGGAAAGACACCACAAAACAATCGAAGTAAACGTCCGTGCTATTTGGCTCTAAATAGACAGTACATGGTGGCAGACTATCTGACCATTGTGACTGATAGGAAACTGAGGAAAACATTGACTAGGTACAGACTCAGTGAGCACAGTCTGGCTATAGAGACCGGTCGTCACAGACAAACCTGGCTGCCCAGAGAGGACAGGCTGTGCTCACTCTGCTCCAGGGGAGAGGTAGAGACAGAGCTGCATTTCCAACTACACTGTGACAAATACTCAGACCAAAGAGAATATTTCTTTCCCCAAATTATAATTCAATACAAAGAATTTGAAACTATAAAAGATGAAGAAAAAATCTAATATTTATTGGGTGAAAAGCCAAAATGCGCAGTTTTGGCAGCCAAATATGTGTCCTCCTGCCACAACCTGAGGAACAGCCAGTGAAAAGTGCAAAGTAATGTTGATAATATTTCCCATCTTGTTTTGTTCTGTCTTTCATACCAGGTCATGTGTCTTCTCAGTCATGTTGACACTGGTCCACTACCAGGTCATGTGTTTTCAGTCATGTTGACACTGGTCCACTACCAGGTCATGTGTCTTCTCAGTCATGTTGACACTGGTCCACTACCAGGTCATGTGTCTTCTCAGTCATGTTGACACTGGTCTACTACCAGGTCATGTGTCTTCTCAGTCATGTTGACACTGGTCCACTACCAGGTCATGTGTCTTCTCAGTCATGTTGACACTGGTCTACTACCAGGTCATGTGTCTTTCAGTCATGTTGATACTGGTCCACTACCAGGTCATGTGTCTTCTCAGTCATGTTGATACTGGTCCACTACCAGGTCATGTGTCTTCTCAGTCATGTTGACACTGGTCTACTACCAGGTCATGTGTCTTCTCAGTCATGTTGACACTGGTCCACTACCAGGTCATGTGTCTTCTCAGTCATGTTGACACTGGTCCACTACCAGGTCATGTGTCTTCTCAGTCATGTTGACACTGGTCCACTACCAGGTCATGTGTCTTTCAGTCATGTTGACACTGGTCCACTACCAGGTCATGTGTCTTTCAGTCATGTTGACACTGGTCCACTACCAGGTCATGTGTCTTCTCAGTCATGTTGACACTGGTCTACTACCATTGATTTAATGTATTGTTGTAGTTGTTGTGTTGTTTAATGGTAATCCCATGTCCACTACTACTATTATTATTGCTGTTGGTCCCACCATGTATTTATATATAAATATATATATAGTTTATATATATATATAAATATATATATATTTTTCTAGATGTATACTTTGACAATGTGAGTAATAATGAACTTGCCATGTCAATAAAGTCAATTGAATTGAATTGAGAAGGAGAAAGGACAGAGTGAGAGCGAAGGAAAAGCTCAGAGAGAGAACACAGAGAGAGAGAACATAGAGAGAGGGGTGGAGAGAAGAGACAGAGGGATAGAGTGAAGAGAGAGAGAGAGGAGAACAGAGAGAACAGAGAGAACATAGAGAGAGAGCGAGAACAGAGAGAACATAGAGAGAGAGCGAGAACAGAGAGAACAGAGAAAGGACATAGATAGAGAGAGTAGCGAGAAAAGAGAATCAGAGGCAGAGAAAGAGAGAGAGAGAGAGAGAACATAGAGAGAGGGGTGGAGAGAAGAGAAAGAGAGAGAGAGAGAGAGAGAGAGAGAGAGAGAGGAGTGGAGAGAGAGAAAGAGAGAGAGAGAGAGAGAGAGAGAGAGAGAGAGAGAGAGAGAGAGAGAGAGAGAGAGAGAGAGAGAGAGAGAGAGAGAGAGAGAGAGAGAGAGAGAGAGAGAGAACATAGAGAGAGAGAGAACAGAGAGAACAGAGAAAGGACACAGAGAGAGGACGAGAAAAGAGAATCAGAGGCAGAGAAAGAGAGAGAGAGAGAGAGAACAAGAGATCAGAGGAGAGAAGAGAAAGAGAGAGAGAGAGAAGAGAGAGAGAGGGGTGGAGAGAAGAGAAAGAGAGAAGAGAGAGAGAGAGAGAGAGAGAGAGAGAGAGAGAGAGAGAGAGAGAGAGAGAGAGAGAGAGAGAGAGAGAGAGAGAGAGGATCAGATAGGACTAGGAGGTTATCAGGGTTTGAATCAGTATTGATCTAAGGACGAACGCCATAGGATTTTCTCCTCTCTGTTTCTCCTTTCATGATTGGTTTAGCTCTCTGTGCCGATCCTTGTTCAAGCACTCACACTCGCATCGCTCTCATACTCTGCTTTCTCTCTCTGCTTCTTCTCTCTCTCTTTCTCCGTCCCTCTCTGTTCTCTCTACGGTTGCAATTGATCTAAACCAGAGCTTTCTGGGGCCGTGGATTCAAATAGTTCGTTTCCATGCCAATTGTGTATGCTCAGGACTGAAAGGAAAGTAGGGGACCCTACAACGATCAGAGAGAGAGAGGGGATGACAGATGATGAAATATCTATAGAAGCTTGGGTGACAACAGGAGTGGAGAGTATGTGTGGAAGTGGAGGCTGTGTGTAATGTAAACACATAGGAGTGGAGAGTATGTGTGGAAGTGGAGGCTGTGTGTAATGTAAACACATAGGACTGGAGAGTATGTGTGGAAGTGGAGGCTGTGTGTATTGTAATCTCAGTTACATGGGTATTTCACAGCTCTGTAAGCCTTGGATACGACGGTGTGTGTATGTTGGTGGGTGTGTACTGTATAGGCCTACTGTGTGTGTGTGTTGGTGGGTGTGTACTGTATAGGCCTACTGTGTGTGTGTGTTGGTGGGTGTGTACTGTATAGGCCTACTGTGTGTGTGTGTGTTGGTGGGTGTGTACTGTATAGGCCTACTGTGTGTGTGTTGGTGGGTGTGTACTGTATAGGCCTACTGTGTGTGTGTTGGTGGGTGTGTACTGTATAGGCCTACTGTGTGTGTGTGTTTCTGATTTTCACAGCCATATGAATGTTCTTATCCACTTGTTGTGCTTCCACTTCACACTGTAGCAATCGTCAGTGATTTTATAGTACAGATACTTGACAGTATGTTGATGATTGCTCCTTTCAGTGACCCCCCCCCCCCCCCACCCCCAATCTGGCTGTCTATCTACTCTGATTTATTCCCTTCCCTCTCTCTTTCCCTCTCTTTCTCCCTCTCTCTTTGCCCCCCCTTCACTCTCTACCTTTTCCTGCAGTCTGTCTCATCTGATTTCCCTCTCTCTCCATTAGAGTGTAGGGGTGGAGACAAAGCCTTAATGGAAGGGTACTTGTCTGTCTCAGTGTGAAAACGAGAGCGTCTCATCTCCTCGGCATAATAACCTATTGAGACGGAGACGTGTTGCGCAACAGATTAGTGTGAAGACAAGAGCGTCTGCTGGTAATAACTCTGAGACTGAGACATGTTGTAAAGAGGCTGCAGGAAATGTACAGGTGTGTCATTCACCTCCCTGAAAGCGTCATTCCAACTACTTGTACTCGATATGTATTAAACAGCTTTCTTTGTGTGAAAGAGAGAGCACCGTGTTGCATGATAAGCTATGAAAAGACTGGCGTGTTGGGAAACAGTGTAAAAGGTATTGGATGCCTATAGGACAAAAGCATCTGCTGAGCATACAGGCTGTACTTATGTTGTTTATAGGAGATGTGTGCAACGCCTCCATTTATGTGGAAACTGTTGACAGTGAAAAACCCAGCAGAGTTGCAGTTCTTGACTCAAACCCAGTGCGCCTGGCACCTACTACCATACCCCGTTCAAAGACACTTCCATTGTTTTGTCTTGCCCATTCACCCTCTGAATGGCACACAGACACAATCCATGTCTCAAATGTCTCAAGGCTTAAACAATCCTTCTTGAACCTGTCTCCTCCCCTTCACCTTTAACCCGACTCCTCCCCTTCACCTTTAACCCGACTCCTCCCCTTCATCTACACTGATTGAAGTGGATTTAACAAGTGACATCATTAAGGGATCATAGCTTTCACCTGGATTCACCTGGTCAGTCTACGTCATGGAAAGAGCAGGTGCTCATAATGTTTTGTCCACTCTGTGTATACAGTAGGCACAATGTTGCATGCTAGAAAGTAATCCTGAAATTCTACTTTACTGTACTGAAGACTGTTGTGCGAAGTGAATGAAGGGTTAGAAAATGCTGTATTACCATATTATAAAAGGGGTTGTTTGGATTCCGGATGCTGATTGGTTGGTAGCAGCGAGTTATAGCACCACAATCCCTCATTCTCCAGGTGATGCCTGTTAACAGTTCCATTAAATGTATACATGTGCATTTACTGTCCCACAGCCCAGCCAGTCAATTTGTAAACTTAATCTCCCCCGGGGAAAAAGTGTCAAGACAATATGTCCCCATGCTACGAGCCAAGCATTTGGTTTGGTACAGTACAACTATGTCCTATCAGACTTGTGCAACATGTTGCAGTTATTTTTCTCCACTGTGCCACATGACATGACGAGCCTGACAGCTTCTCGGATCCAGGCCAATTCATGTATCAGCATCACTATAATGGATGTATTCAAAGAATCGGCAATAGAAACAAAGGTTAAAAAAACTAAAATTCCATAGTTTGCTGTCATTTCAGCTGCTCGATGTGATTGTGTGGTAGCTTGCCTTTGGTGGGCTTGTTAGCTAGCAAAGGAGAAGTAACATTAGCCTAGCTATCCTACATAACTATATTATTGACATGGAGAAGTAACGTTAGCCTAGCTATCCTACATAACTATATTATTGACATGGAGAAGTAACATTAGCCTAGCTATCCTACATAACTATATTATTGACATGGAGAAGTAACATTAGCCTAGCTATCCTACATAACTATATTATTGACTAGGAGAAGTAACGTTAGCCTAGCTATCCTACTTAACTATATTATTGACATGGAGAAGTAACGTTAGCTTAGCTATCCTACATAACTATATGATATTGAGTTGACCATCAGCTGGTTGTTGCTTAATTATACGTGGTTTATTAAATAAATATGTATTGAGGTTCTTGTCTCTCATTACCATTGAGGGGGAGATTAGAGAGCCAATAATGAGTTTAGAGAGAGAGTGGAAGAGAGAAGAATGACAGAACTGAGAGAGAGAGAGAGAGGAAAATCCAAGAGGAAGTGTCTCTTAGAGAGAGTTCCTCCCACATGCCTAACCTCCATTTAAAGGGAGAGACCAGATTCCTTTTTTCTATGGAGGTGAACAGAGGGAGACATAGCTTTTATTTTGAAGAGAGCGTGAAGGAGAGAGTAAGAGGTGGGGGAGAGTGAGAGAGAGAGAGATTGAGAGTTATTGAAGAGACACACTCGGTTGATATATTAGAATATATATCTTAAAGACAAGAGGATTGATTAGAAAGAGTTTGACATGTTTCTGTGGATGGATAGAGAGATAGAGAGAGAGAGAGAGTGGAGAAGAGAGAGAGAGAGAGACTTAAGAGAGAGAGAGAGAGAGAGGGAGGGAAAGAGAGAGAGAGAGAGAGAGAGATAAGAGAGAGACGAGAGGTGGAGACAAAAGAGAGAGAGAGAGAGAGAGAGAGAAGAGAGAGAGAGAGAGAGAGAGAGAGAGAGAGAGAGAGAGAGAGAGAGAGAGAGAGAGAGGGAGGGAGAAAGAGAGAGAGGAGTTAGAGAGAGAGTACTATTATTTGAGAGAGAGAGAGAGAGAGAGAGAGAGAGAGAGGAAGAGAGAGAGAGAGAGAGAGAGAGAGAGAGAGAGAGAGAGAGAGAGAGAGAGAGAGAGAGAGAGAGAGAGAGAGAGAGAGAGGGAGAGAGAGAGAGGGAGAGAGAGAGAGAGAGAGAGAGAGAGAGAGAGAGAGAGAGAGAGAGAGAGAGAGAGAGAGAGGGAGAGAGAGAGAGAGAGAGAGAGAGAGAGAGAGAGAGAGAGAGAGAGAGAGAGAGAGAGAGAGAGAGAGAGAGAGAGAGAGAGAGAGAGAGAGAGAGAGAGAGAGAGAGAGAGAGAGAGAGAGAGAGAGAGAGAGAGAGAGAGAGAGAGAGAGAGAGAGAGAGAGAGAGAGAGAGAGAGAGAGAGAGAGAGAGAGGAGAGAGAGAGAGAGAGAGGAGTGAGTGAGTGAGTGATGGGTGTTTGTAGCTTGGAGCCAACGGGTGGCCAGGGTACAAACGGAAGTAAACCAGTATTAACCACCCCCTTTCATTCTCCAACCGTGACACCGCACCAGACAGGCAGTGTGTGTGTGTGTGTGTGTGTGTGTGTGTGTGTGTGTGTGTGTGTGTGTGTGTGTGTGTGTGTGTGTGTGTGTGTGTGTGTGTGTGTGTGTGTGTGTGTGTGTGTGTGTGTGTGTGTGTGTGTGTGTGTGTGTGTGTGTGTGTGTGTGTGTGTGTGTGTGTGACTGGATGCGAGCCTAATCCCCAGGTGGTCTGAGCATCCAATAATAATCCCTTTCTATTACCGTGCCGATAGCATCTCTGGTATGGAACGAGAGAGGGAGAATGAGAGAGAGAAGAGCGAGAGAGAGGGAGAGCAAGAGAGAGGGAGAGAGAGAGGGGGAGAGCGAGAGAGGGAGAGAGAGCGAGAGAGAGAGAGGGCGAGAGAGCGAGAGAGAGAGAGAGCGAGAGAGAAAGAGAGAGAGAGAGAGAGGGGGAAGATAGAGACAGAGAGGGCGAGAGAGCGAGAGAGAGCGAGAGAGAGAGAGAGAGAGAGAGAGAGAGAGAGAGAGAGGGGGAAGATAGAGACAGAGAGGAGAGAGAGAGAGAGAGGAGAGAGAGAGAGAGGGAGAGAGAGGAAGAGAGAGAGAGAGAGAATAATAAAACCTTCAGGTCATTTTGTGTGTGTGTGTGTATGTGTGCAGTGTGTGTGTATGTGTGTGTATGTGTGCAGTGTGTGTGTATGTGTGTGTGTGTATGTGTGTGCAGTGTGCATGTGTGCAGTGTGTGTGTATGTGTGTGTGTGTGTATGTGTGCAGTGTGTGTGTATGTGTGTGTATGTGTGCATTGTGTGTGTGTTTGTACATTGTGTGTGTGTGTGTGTGTGTGTGTGTGTGTGTGTGTGTGTGTGTGTGTGTGTGTGTGTGTGTGTGTGTGTGTGTGTGTGTGTGTGTGTGTGTGTGTGTGTGTGTGTGTGTGTGTGTGTGTGTGTGTGTGTGTGTGTGTGTGTGTGTGTGCGTGCGTGTGCGTGTGCGTGTGTGTGTGTGTGTGTGTGTGTGTGTGTGTGTGTGTGTGTGTGTGTGTGTGTGTGTGTGTGTGTGTGTGTGCAGTGTGTGTGTATGTGTGTGTATGTGTGCATTGTGTGTGTGTGTTTGTGCATTGTGTGTGTGTGTGTGTGCATTGTGTGTGTGCATTGCGTGTGTGTGTGTGTGTACTTACAATGATGAGCAGTATAAAGTAGATGAAGTTGTAGAAGGAGTGAGCATCCATTACATAGTACATGATCTCTACCCAGCCTTCCAGGGTGATCACCTGGAGAGGAACACACACACACACAACACGTCTCTAAGTCAAGGACAATAGGCTTTGACATTTCCATTGTTACCAAGAATTCAGACATTTCACCAAGACGAAGCTCAGTTTGTCCTACAGATCAGCCAGAGCAGTCACCCTCCTGTTGACCTAGACTGGAGAACATCTGATAACGTCTGATAACATCCACTTCCTGATTCATTTCCCCACTAAAAGTCACATAGAGGAGAGCTCTCTGTCTCTGTAATGTAATCAGATAATCAGATAGCAAGCCAATTACAGAGTGTATATCTCCCCGTCACCTAATCACTACTGTCAGACACTTCACTACTGCTGGAGAACTACAAGGCTGATGTTCCAGACCAGCATACATTATTCAATTCATTACAGCAAGTAGATATCTTGTCATGACCTAATCAGTATGGTAACCTCTACTCTATCTCGACATACTCCTGACCTATACTTCAGGGGTGGGACAACTCTAGTCTAAGAGGACTGGCACGGTGTGCAGGTGTTTGTTCCAGCCCAGTGCCAACGTGCACTAACACACCTGATAAGACTAACAATGAATAAAAAATAAATAAAAGTGAAATCATGCATGTTGGTGCTGGGTGGGAACAAAAGCTTGCCCACAGCAGCCCTCCAGTACAGGGATTTGATCTGGCCTCTACTTTAACCAATACAGCTCCCTGGACAGTGCAAAGACATACAATATGACAGGCAACTTTACGCACCTTTCCCCGACCTACATGACTAACCTGTGGCCCCACACATTGACTTGGTTCTGGTACCCCATGTATATAGCCTTGTTATTGTTATTTTATTTTGTTACTTTTTATTAAATATTTTCTTTACAAGATTTTGTAACTGCATTGTTGGTTAGGGCTTATAATTATATAAGCATTTCACTGTAAGGTTTGAACCTGTTGTATTAGGCGCATGTGACAAATACGATTTGATTTGATTTTTACATCAATAGAAAAAGAGAGACAGAGAAAGCAAGCTAGGTAGGTGTAGAGAGAGACACGTTGTGGTGCATATCTAGCCACTTCAGCTCACAAAGATCAACCAATACAAATTAAGAAAAGTCCAAACCACCCAATCAAAGCCCTACCTGAAAGATGACGATCCAAGCGTAGGCGATATTGTCGAAGTTGATGGCTCCTTTATGTGGGTTGCTGTGGCCCGTGTGACAGCGTGTGTAATACTGGTTCCAGTTGACACACAGTCCAGGCCCACTAACTGACCCGTTAACCAGGGGTTCAGGACTCAGCCCCAAACCCTGTCTGTGTGTCACATCGTCCTTGTCCAGGCAGCAGGTACGTCCCTAGTTCTCGGCGGGCCGGGACGTCGGTGCACGCCATGATGCCGTTGTCCTGGGCGAGAGAGCAGATGAAGGGTCGCTCATCATCCTCGTCTGCCATGTAGTAAGGGCGAGGCAGGGAGATGTCCTTAGAACTGAGGAGAGAGAGATGGAGAGGGATGGAGAGGAGGAGAGAAGAATGGAGAGGAGGATGTAGAGGAATGGAGAGGAGGAGAGAGGGATGGAGAGGAGGAGAGAGGGATGGAGAGGAGGAGAGAGGGATGGAGAGGAGGAGAGAGGAATGGAGAGGAGAGAGGAATGGAGAGGAGGAGAGAGGAATGGATAGGAGGAGAGAGGGATGGAGAGGAAAGAGAGAGGTTTGCAGATGAGGGGAGAGGAATGGAGAGGAGGAGAGAGAAATGGAGAGGAGGAGAGAGGGATTGAGAGGAGGGGAGAGGGATGGAGAGAGGAATGGAGAGGAGGAGAGAGGAATGGAGAGGAGGAGAGAGATGGATGGGAATGGAGAGGAGGAGAAAGGAATGGAGAGGAGGAGAGAGGAAAGGAGAGGAGAGAGGAATGGAGAGGAGGAGAGAGGAATGGAGAGGAGGATGTAGAGGAATGGAGAGGAGGAGAGAGGGATGGAGAGGAGGAGAGAGGAATGAGGAGGAGAGAGGAATGGAGAGGGGGGGAGAGGGATTGAGAGGAGGGGAGAGGGATGGAGAGGAGGAGAGAGGGATGGAGAGGAGAGAGAGATGGGAGAGGGAATGGAGAGGAGGATAAAGGAAGGAAGAGGAGGAGAGAGGAAAGGAGAGGAGGAGAGAGGAATGGAGAGGAGGAGAGAGAGATGGAGAGGAGAGAGGAATGGAGAGGAGGAGAGAGGAATGGAGAGGAGGATGGGAGAGGAATGAAGAGGAAGAGAGAGGGATGGAGAGGAGGAGAGAGGGATGGAGAGGGATGGAGAGGATGGAGAGGAGGAGGGAGGAGGAATGGAGAGGAGGATGGAGAGATGGAGAGGAATGGAGAGGAGGGAGGAATGGGAGGAGAGAGGAATGGAGAGGAGGAGAGAGGAATGGAGAGGAGGAGAGAGGGATGGAGGAAAGAGAGAGAGAGAGAGGAATGGAGAGGAGAGAGAGAAATGGAGAGGGAGGGATTGAGAGGAGAGAGGGATGGAGAGGATGAGAGATGGAGAGGAGGAGAGAGATGGATAGGAATGGAGAGGAGAGGAATGGAGAGGAGGAGAGATGGAGAGGAGGATGTAGAGGAATGGAGAGGAGGAGAGAGGGGAGAGGGAGAGGAGAGGAGGAGGAATGGAGAGGAGGAGAGAGGAATGGATGGAGAGGATGGAGAGAGATGGAGAGGATGGGATGGAGATGGAGAGGAGAAAGGAATGGAGAGGAGGAGAGAGGAATGGAGAGGAGGATGTAGAGGAATGGAGAGGAGGAGAGAGGGATGGAGAGGAGAGAGGATGGAGAGAGGAATGGAGAGGAGGAGAGAGGGATGGAGAGGAGAGGGAGAGGGATGAGAGAGGAATGGAGAGGGAGGAGGAAGAGGAATGGAGAGGAGAGAGGATGGAGAGGAGGAGAGGATGGAGAGGAGGAGAGAGGAAGAGGAGAGGAGGAGGAGGGAGATGGAGAGGAGGATGGAGGAGGAGAGAGGAAGGAATGGGGAGGAGGATGGAGAGGAATGGAGAGGAGGAGAGAGGAATGGAGAGAGGAGAGAGGAGAGAGGAGGATGGAGAGGAGGAGAGAGGGATGGAGAGGAGAGAGAGGGATGGAGAGGAGAGAGAGGGATTGAGAGAGAGAGGGATGGGAGAGGATGGAGAGGAGAGAGGAATGGAGAGGAGGAGAGAGATGGAGAGGAATGAGGGAGAAAGGAATGGAGAGGAGGAGAGAGGAATGGAGAGGAGGGGAGAGGAATGGAGAGGAGAGAGGAATGGAGAGGAGATAGGAATGGAGGAGAGAGGAATGGATAGGAGAGAGAGGGATGGAGAGGAGAAGAGAGGATGGAGAGGAGAGGAATGGAGAGGAGGAGAGAGGAATGGAGAGGAGGAGAGAGGGATGGAGAGAGGAAGAGGAATGAGGAGGAGAGAGGATGGAGAGGAGGAGAGAGGAATGGAGAGGAGGAGAGAGATGGAGAGGAGGAGAGAGGAATGGAGAGGAGGAGAGAGGAATGGAGAGGAGGAGAGAGGATGGAGAGGAGAGGAATGGAGGAGGGAATGGAGAGGAGGAGAGAGGAATGGAGAGGAGGAGGAGAGAGGGAGGAGGAGAGAGGAATGGAGAGGAGGGAGGAGAGAGGAATGGAGAGAGAGGATGAGAGAGGAATGAAGAGGAGGAGAGAGGGATGGAGAGGAGGAGAGAGGGATGGAGAGGAGGGAGAGGGATGGGGATGGATAGGATGGGGAGAGGGATGAAGAGGTGGAGGGGAGAGAACATGAGAATAATACTGTGTTTGTCTTTATTGTTACTATTTTTTATATTGTAGAATAATAATGAAGACATCAAACCTATGAAATAACACATATGGAGCCATGTAGTAACCAAAAAAGTGAAAGTAGCCACCCTTTGCCTTGATGACAGCTTTGCACACGCTTGCCATTTTCTCAACCAGCTTCATGAGTTAGTCACCTGGAATGCATTTCAATTAACAGGGGTGCCTTGTTAAAAGTTCAAGGAACAGACACATCTCAACATCAACTGTTTAGCGGAGACAGCGTGAATCAAGTCTTCATGGTCTAATTGCTGCAAAGAAAGCAGTACGAAAGGACACCAATAAGAAGAAGAGGCTTGCTTTGGCCAAGAAACATGATCAATGAACATTAGACCGGTGGAAATCTGTCGAAATTGGAGATTTCTGGTTCCAATCGCTGTGTCTTTGTAAGATGCTGAGTAGGTGAACGGATGATTTTTTAACCTTTATTTAACTAGGCAAGTCAGTTAAGAACACATTCTTATTTTCAATGACGGCCTAGGAACAGTGGGTTAACTGCCTGTTCAGGGGCAGAATGACAGATTTGTACCTTGTCAGCTCGGGGGTCTCTAACCTTCCGGTTACTAGTCCAACACTCTAACCACTAGGCTACGCTGCCGTGAAGCATGGAGGAGGAGGTGTGATGGTCTAGGGTGCTTTGCTGGTGACACTGTCTGTGATTTATTTAGAATTCAAAGCAACTTTAACCAGCATGGCTACCACAGCATTCTGCAGCGAAACTCCATCCAATCTGGTTTGCACTTAGTGGGACTATCATTTGTTTTTCAACAGGACAATGACCCAACACACCTCCAGGCTGTGTAAGGGCTATTTGACCAAGAAGGAGAGTGATGGAGTGCTGCATCAGATGATCTGGATTCCACAATCACCCGACCTCAACCCAATTGATATGGTTTGAGATGAGGTGGACCGCAGAATGAAGGAAAAGCAGCCGACAAGTGCTCAGCATATGGCTACTTTGAAGAATCTGAAATATAAAAGATATTTTGATTTGTTTAACACTTTTTTGGTTACTACATGATTCCATATGTGCTATTTCATAGTTTTGTTTTCTTCACTATTATTCTACAATGTAGAAAACAGTATAAATGAAGAAAACCCTTGAAGGTGTAGGTGTGGCCTAACTCTTGACTGGTACTGTAGGTCAAGCTTAGGAGGGAGGGAGATGACTGTAGAGCTGGAGGAGAGAGGGATGGGGGTGGGAGAGGAGGAGGGGGCCATACCTGATGGTAATAGTGTTTTTCATCATTCTTATGTAAGCCCTAAACCATAGCCCTGACCATAACCACTAAGAAATAACACAGAAACTGTTAATTAAGCTTTGAGTTGTTTCTGTTTCAACCCTGCAGAATTAATGCATCAAAAATAGACGTTCATCCATGATACGGCTGGAGGGATGGAGAGGAGAGGGAGCCAAGGAAAGATGAACAGATAACATGTCAGCTTCAGGTATTGTCTCATCATACACACATACGTTCACTCATAGAAACACTGAGCACACACACACAGAACACACACTCACAGTGGCTCGAGACGTTATCAGTGTTTTGATTTGTTTTGTTGTGTGTGTACGTGTGTGTGCATGTGTTGGTGTGTGTGCATTTCAGTCTGCATGAGAGAAGGTTTTGGCAGCACTGCAGGACAGCACTAGTCCGTCATGCCAACGTAGAGCATTTGAAAAGTCTGGTATTGAGAGGAAAATATAAAGATCAAAGAGGAAGTAGAAGAAGAGGTGGATATGAAGAGAGAGAGACATTGTGAAAAAAGGCGAAGGAAATACTGGCAGTATCAAGAGACATTTAAATAGAGAGAAGGATAGAAACAGAGAGAGAGAGAGAGAGAGAGAGAGAGAGAGAGAGAGAGAGAGAGAGAGAGAGAGAGAGAGAGAGAGAGAGAGAGAGAGAGACAGAGAGAGACAGAGAGAGAGAGAGAGAGACAGAGAGAGAGAGAGAGAGAGAGAGAGAGAAAAGAGAGAGATACTGAAAAAACAGAGGAGAAAAGGAGATTAGTAAAAACAGCAAACTGAATGCTATTTGGCCGAAGACACAGAGAGTACACAGCGGCAGAATACCTGACCACTGTGACTGATAAAAATAAGGAAAGCTTTGACTCTGTGACTAGTGGCATAGCTCTTGATAATGTGAGAAAGGAGACAGCTGTGGATCTGTGACTCAAGATTCTCTCTGATAATGTAGGGAATAGGAGACAGCTGTGGATCTGTGACTACTGAGGATTCTCTCTGATAATGTATGAATAGGAGACAGCTTGGATCTGTGATCACACAGATCTCACAAAGAGAATAGGAGAACATATCTGTGATTAAAATTCTCTCTATAATGTAGAAATAGGAGACAGCTGTGGATCACAGCAGCAAGATTATCTCTGATAATGCCAGGGAATAGGAGACAGCTGTGGATCAAACAGGATTTAAATCAACCTGATAATTTAGCTTATAGGAGACAGCTGTGGATCTTGACTATTTCTCATCTGATAATGTAGGAATAGGAGACAGCTGTGGATCTGTTTAGGATTCTCTCTGATAATGTAGGGAATGTTTAGCTGTGGATCTGTGACTAGGGTTTTTCTCTGATAATGTAGGGAATAGGAGACAGCTGTGGATCTGTGATTAGGGATTCTCTCTGATAATGTAGAGAATAGGAGACAGCTGTGGATCTGTGACTAGGATTATCTCTGATAATGGAATAGGAGACAGCTGTGGATCTGTGACTAGGGATTCTCTCTGATAATGTAGGGAATAGGAGACAGCTGTGGATCTTTGACTAGGGATTATCTCTGATAATGTAGGGAATAGGAGACAGCTGTGGATCTGTGACTAGGGATTATCTCTGATAATGTAGGGAATAGGGGACAGCTGTGGATCTGTGACATGAATTTCCTGATAATGTAGGGAATGGGAGACAGCTGTGGATCTGTGATTAGAGATCTGATAATTAGGGAATATGAGACAGCTGTGGATCTTTGAGAGAGGATTCTCTCTGATAATGTAGGGAATAGGAGACAGCTGTGGATCTTTGACAGATTCTCTCTGATAGACAGAGAGAAGAGAGAGACAGCTGAGAGACAGGATTCTCTCTGATAATGAGGGAAGAGGAGACAGCTGTGAGATCAGTGAGAGGATTCTCTCTGATAAGTAGGGAATAGGAGACAGCTGTGGATCTGTGACTAGGGATTCTCTCTGATAATGTAGGGAATAGGAGACAGCTGTGGATCTGTGATTAGATTCTCTCTGATAGAGACAGGGGAGAGGAGACAGCTGTGGAGACAGGATTATCTCTGATAAGAGGGAATAGACAGAGCTGTGGATCTGTGAGAGGGATTCTCTCTGATAATGTAGGGAATAGGAGACAGCTGTGGATCTGTGACTAGGAGACAGAATAGAGACAGCAGAGTGGAGACAGGGATTATCTCTGATAATGTAGGGAATAGGGGACAGCTGTGGAAAAGGAATTCTCTCTGATAATGTAGGGAATGGGAGACAGAGTGGATCTGTGATTAGAGATGCTCTCTGATAATGAGAATATGAGACAGCTGTGGATCTTTGATGATTGATAATGAGGGGAATAGGAGACAGCTGTGGATCTTTGACAAGGGATTCTTCTGATGACAAATAACAATACTGTGGATCTGTGCTGATTTCTCTGATAATGTAGGGAATAGGAGACAGCTGTGGATCTGTGACTAGGGATTATCTCTGATAATGTAGGGAATAGGGACAGCTGTGGATCTGTGACTAGGGATTCTCTCTGATAATGTAGGGAATAGGAGACAGCTGTGGATCTGTGACTAGGGATTCTCTCTGATAATGTAGGGAATAGGAGACAGCTGTGGATCTGTGATTAGGATTCTCTCTGATAATGTAGGGAATAGGAGACAGCTGTGGATCTGTGATTAGGATTCTCTCTGATAATGTAGGGAATGGGAGACAGCTGTGGATCTGTGATTAGAGATTATCTCTGATAATGTAGGGAATATGAGACAGCTGTGGATCTTTGATTAGGGATTATCTCTGATAATGTAGGGAATAGGAGACAGCTGTGGATCTTTGACAAGGGATTCTCTCTGATAATGTAGGGAA
>NW_025744766.1:62500-82500 GCF_021184085.1 Oncorhynchus gorbuscha
GCATGTGTAGTTATTCCTCCAATTCCTCCCCCTCCCCAGAACACTTCCTCCCTCTCCTCCCCCTCCCTCCATTCCTCCCCCTCCCTCCATTCCTCCCTCCTCCCTCCCTTGATTCCTCCCCCCCTCCCTCCATTCCTCCCCCCTCCCTCCATTCCTCCCTCCTCCATCCCCTCCCCCTCCCTCCCTCCCTCCCTCCCCTCCCCTCCCTCCATTCCTCCCTCCCTCCCCTCCCTCCCTCCCTCCATTCCTCCCCCTCCCTCCATTCCTCCCCCTCCCTCCATTCCTACCCCCTCCCATTCCTCCCCCTCCCTCCATTCCTCCCCCTCCCTCCATTCCTCCCCCTCCCTCTCCTCCCCCTCCCTCCATTCCTCCCCCTCCCTCCATTCCTCCCCCCCCTCCCTCCATTCCTCCCTCCATTCCTCCCCCCTCCCTCCATTCCTCCCCCACCCTCCATTCCTCCCCCTCCCTCCATTCCTCCCCCTCCCTCCATTCCTCCCCCTCCCTCCATTCCTCCCCCTCCCTCCTCCCCCTCCCTCCATTCCTCCCTCCATTCCTCCCCTCCCTCCATTCCTCCCCCCTCCCTCCATTCCTCCCCCCACCCTCCCCTCCCCCTCCCTCTCCTCCCCCTCCCTCCATTCCTCCCCCTCCCTCCATTCCTCCCCCTCCCTCTCCTCCCCCTCCCTCCATTCCTCCCTCCCTCCCTCCCCCCCCTCCATTCCTCCCCCTCCCTCCATCCTCCCTCCTCCCTCCATTCCCCCCTCCCTCCATTCCTCCCCCTCCCTCCCCCTCCCCCCTCCTCCATTCCTCCCCCTCCCTCCATTCCTCCCCCCCCTCCCTCCATTCCTCCCCCTCCCTCTCCTCCCCCCTCCATCCATTCCCCCTCCCTCCATTCCTCCTCCCCCTCCCTCCATTCCCCCCTCCATTCCTCCCCCTCCCTCCATTCCTCCCCCTCCTCCATTCCTCCCCCCTCCATTCCTCCCCCTCCCTCCATTCCTCCATTCCTCCCCCTCCCTCCATTCCTCCCCCTCCCTCCATTCCTCCCCCTCCCTCCATTCCTCCCCCTCCCTCCATTCCTCCCCCCCTCCCTCCCTCCCCCTCCCTCCATTCTTCTCCCTCCCTCCATCCTCCCTCCCCCTCCCTCCTCCCCCTCCCTCCTCCCCCCTCCATTCCTCCCATTCCTCCCCCCTCCATTCCTCCCCTCCCCAGAGAGAACAAATGAAAGAGTGGAAGCCTGGCTGATATGTGGTCTAATCTCCTGATGTTGAAGTAACACGAGGCAAAAGCATTGATGCCTTTTCCACCTTACAATAACCTTCAACTTACTATTCAGCTCACTAAACAATTCACTTCATAAAGTGGAACCCAAACCCTCACAGTCTATTCAGCTCACTAAACAATTCACTTCATAAAGTGGAACCCAAACCCTCACAGTCTATTCAGCTCACTAAACAATTCACTTCACTAAAGTGGAACCCTAACCCTCACAGTCCATTCAGCTCACTAAACAATTCACTTCACTAAAGTGGAACCCTAACCCTCACAGTCTATTCAGCTCACTAAACAATTCACTTCATAAAGTGGAACCCAAACTCTCACAGTCTATTCAGCTCACTATTAAATTCACTTCACTAAAGTGGAACCCTAACCCTCACAGTCCATTCAGCTCACTAAACAATTCACTATTCAATTCACTTCACTAAAGTGGAACCCTAACCCTCACAGTCTATTCAGCTCACTAAACAATTCACTATTCAATTCACTTCACTAAAGTGGAACCCTAACACTCACAGTCCATTCAGCTCACTAAACAATTCACTATTCAATTCACTTCACTAAAGTGGAACCCTAACACTCACAGTCCATTCAGCTCACTAAACAATTCACTATTCAATTCACTTCACTAAAGTGGAACCCTAACCCTCACAGTCCATTCAGCTCACTAAACAATTCACTTCACTAAAGTGGAACCCTAACCCTCACAGTCCATTCAGCTAACTAAACAATTCACTTCACTAAAGTGGAACCCATCCCTCACAGTCCATTCAGCTAACTAAACAATTCACTTCACTAAAGTGGAACCCAAACCCTCACAGTCCATTCAGCTAACTAAACAATTAACTTCACTAAAGTGGAACCCAAACCCTCACAGTCCATTCAGCTCACTAAACAATTCACTATTCAATTCACTTCACTAAAGTGGAACCCTAACCCTCACAGTCTATTCAGCTCACTAAACAATTCACTATTCAATTCACTTCACTAAAGTGGAACCCTAACACTCACAGTCCATTCAGCTCACTAAACAATTCACTATTCAATTCACTTCACTAAAGTGGAACCCTAACACTCACAGTCCATTCAGCTCACTAAACAATTCACTATTCAATTCACTTCACTAAAGTGGAACCCAAACCCTCACAGTCTATTCAGCTCACTAAACAATTCACTTCACTAAAGTGGAACCCTAACCCTCACAGTCCATTCAGCTAACTAAACAATTCACTTCACTAAAGTGGAACCCATCCCTCACAGTCCATTCAGCTAACTAAACAATTCACTTCACTAAAGTGGAACCCAAACCCTCACAGTCCATTCAGCTAACTAAACAATTAACTTCACTAAAGTGGAACCCAAACCCTCACAGTCCATTCAGCTCACTAAACAATTCACTATTCAATTAACTTCACTAAAGTGGAACCCAAACCCTCACAGTCCATTCAGCTCACTAAACAATTCACTATTCAATTCACTTCACTAAAGTGGAACCCTAACCCTCACAGTCATACAAACATAAAATGTTTCTGCGTTGGTATTTCTTCTCTGAATATACAGAAATGGCTTCGATGGCTTCAATCATAGGCAAACATATCAACCCACTACAAAGACGTAGGCTCCTATAGGATCCTATTTAATCCAAAACAACAGTTGTTTTGTCAATACCATTTCCATGAATAGAATAAGTAATGACTTATTCTGGTATTCCTGGGAATTAAAGCATGTTTGAAGTCGTATATTTAATATTACTTCGTAAACATTAGACATTATGATGTTTGAGCCAATCAAATCGTGCCGTGGTAGAAAAACATAGACTAGACATGAAGAGTATGTTAAGAATATATTCCGACACATAAAATACCTATCCCCATAACCCAGTTAGTTACCAGTTGTTTGACTGGGCCAATAGTCTCATTGACAGTGATAAACGTGTCAGTAGTCCATAGAGCTGCAGCCGTGCCACAGTCGCATCACACAGTCATTAAGTTAGCATTAGCCACGGTGCAACTACATGACTGTGAGGTATCCATGTCGGCTCTAAATATTGAGTATGTCTGTTAACAAAAGCGATGGCGATATTTCACACCTCTTTTCTCTCTCTCCTCTCTTTCTTCTGCAGCATCTCATCTTCTCCTTCGTTCCCCTCGCTCATCCCTCACTTATTGTCTCTATTCATCCGACTCCCTCTTTCCCCACTCTCATTCCTGCGCTCCGCTCGATCCATCATCGAAATAGCTAGTCATCCAGGTCCCTCTGCTTCTCGCCTCAGTCCATCCCTCACTTCTCTACTTTCCATCTCTATACTCCTCTCCTCTCCTCTCCTCTCCTCTCCTCTCCTCTCCTCTCCTCTCCTCTCCTCTCCTCTCCTCTCCTCTCCTCTCCTCTCCTCTCCTCTCCTCTCCTCTCCTCTCCTCTCCTCTCCTCTCCTCTCCTCTCTAAACCTGTTCACCACTACCAATCTCTCCCCTCAAAACCTGTTCACACTATGTATAGAGTACATCTCTCTACCCACTTTGCCTCCTCCCCCTCCCTCCCTCATTCTCTCCCTCTATCTTTTTCTCTCACCTTGAACCCTATTTCTCTCCCTCACACATACACCTTCCTCCCCTCTCCCTCTTTCCCCACCTGCTCTCTCTCTCTATCGCTCTCACACAGAAATCCCTTCCCACTCCATACCTCTCTGCCCTTCCCTCTCTCTCTCCATCTCTGTTCCTCTCCTCCCTCTCTCCCCCTCTCCTCTTTTACTGTGCAGAGTTTGTTCCAGGGGAGGAAGGAAGGAAGGAATGAAGGAAGGAAGGAAGGAAGGAAGGAAGGAAGGAAGGAAGGAAGGAAAAGGAGCAACTACTATATTTCATTGTGAGAGTGATGGATCTGACTGGAGAATTGAAAGGGGGTGGGAGAAAGACGAGAAGAGAAAGAGAGAGAGAGAGAGAGAGAGAGAGAGAGAGAGAGAGAGAGAGAGAGAGAGAGAGAGAGAGAGAGAGAGAGAGAGAGAGAGAGAGAGAGAGAGAGAGAGAGAGAGAGAGAGAGAGAGAGAGAGAGAGAGAGAGAGAGAGAGAGAGAGAGAGAGAGAGAGAGAGAGAGAGAGATATTAGAAAAGGGGGTGGCTGTTCCTACTCAATGCTCTCTGATCACCAGGAACATCTGAAAGGGGAGAGGACACAGGAACATTCTAACTAGGGAATAATCCACTAGAGAGGATTATAATCTCTACAGTAGTTAGAAAGACTGCTGATTAATCCCTTACTATCTCTCCCTCTATTGTACAACTCATGCTCTTTCCTCCTCTATTCTCCTGGTCTGTCTCTTCTATTCTCTCTCCCTCACTCCCGTCTCTCATCACACTTTCCCACAGAGGACACACACCAAACACACACCTAGTACCCATGAAGACACACACCAACCACAACCTTGAAACCGTGAAGACACACACACACACACACAAGAGAAATGAGCAGCACGTTGTCACCTGTATAGTGAGCTATAAGCTCCAGCCATTATGGATGTAGCTGGATTATGAATAGGAAAGGTTTGGTTGTAGCATCACACTTGAGAATGAAGCAAAGCAACATTAACTCAAGTATCATCGCATCCAACTAAGAGACCACTCAATCGTTCTCACAGTGAATAGCTGTGTGTGTGTGTGTGTGTGTGTGTGTGTGGGGGGGGTCTGTCATTGGAAGAGGAAAATAAAGTAAATAAATAAATAAATACATTGTGTGATTGTGTGATTGCCTGGCACAATTTGGACTCAACAACTAAATTGTTTACTATCTCTGATCTCATCAAAATCTGTGAAAACAATCAGCACCCTTGTCTTTTGGACCGTTCGCTTTCCTTAGAACAACTCAGGAAATAATAAGGTACTTATGATGCTGATTGGGTGTTGAAGTGGTTTGGGATGAGCTCTGGAACACACAGAGAGAGAAGAGCACGTAGCAACAGAGACAGACAGACTCTCTCTCAAAATCAAATTCAAATAGCTTTATTGACATGAGAAAGATTGCGTAAATATTGACAAAGTATTATGAACACCTGATGTTTCCATGACAGACTGACCAGGTGAATCCAAGTGAAAGCTGTGATCCCTTATTGATGTAATTTGTTAAAACAATTCAGACATGGATTGTGTATGTGTGCCTTTCAGGGGGTGAATGGGAGGGACAAAAGGTTGAAGTGCCTTTGAACGAGGTATGGTAATAGGTGCCTTTCAGAGGGTGAATGGGAGGGACAAAAGGTTGAAGAGCTTTGAACGAGGTATGGTAGTAGGTGCCTTTCAGAGGGTGAATGGGAGGGACAAAAGGTTGAAGTGCCTTTGAACGAGGTATGGTAGTAGGTGCCTTTCAGAGGGTGAATGGGTGGGACAAAAGATTGAAGTGCCTTTGAACGAGGTATGGTAGTAGGTGCCTTTCAGAGGGTGAATGGGAGGGACAAAAGGTTGAAGTGCCTTTGAACGAGGTAACAGGTTTGTGTCAAGAACTGCAACACTGCATCAGTGGATGATAATAGAAGAATGTGATAAATAAGGGGGACAATAAAAGGCTAAACATGGAAATGAACATGCTTCTATTAATACTACTAGAATGAATGCTAACATTACTATTATTTACACTACTACATTACCACCATTACTATTTAAATTACCACCACTATTATTTACACTACTACCATTACCTCCATTATTATTTCCACTACTACCATTACCACCATTATTATTTACACTACTACCATTACCACCATTATTATTTACACTACTACCATTACCACCATTATTATTTACACTACTACCATTACCACCATTATTATTTACACTACTACCATTACCACCATTACTATTTACACTACTACCATTACCACCATTATTATTTACACTACTACCATTACCACCATTATTATTTACACTACTACCATTACCACCATTATTATTTACACTACTACCATTACCACCATTATTATTTACACTACTATCATTACCACCATTATTATTTACACTACTACCATTACCACCATTATTATTTACACAACTACCATTACCACCATTACTATTTACACTACTACCATTACCACCATTATTAGTTACACTACTACCATTACCACCACTATTATTTACACGACTACCATTACCACTACTATCCCTACTACTACCATTACCACCATTATTATTTACATTACTACCATTACCACTACTATTATTTACACTATTACCATTACCATTACTATTATTTACACTATTACCATTACTATTATTTACACTACTACCATTACCACCATTATTATTTACACGACTACCATTACCACCACTATTATTTACACTATTATCATTACCACCATTATTATTTACACTACTACCATTACCACCATTCTTATTTACACTGCTACCATTACCACCACTATTATTTACACTACTACCATTACCACCATTATTAGTTACACTACTACCATTACCACCACTATTATTTACACGACTACCATTACCACTACTATCCCTACTACTACCATTACCACCAATATTATTTACATTACTACCATTACCACTACTATTATTTACACTATTACCATTACCACTACTATTATTTACACTACTACCATTACCACCATTATTATTTACACTACTACCATTACCACTACTATCATTACCACTACTATCCCTACTACTACCATTACCACCACTATTATTTACACTATTACCATTACCGCTACTATTATTTACACTACTACCATTACCACCATTATTATTTACACTACTACCATTACCACTAAATCAAATCAAATTGAGTGATGGTACAGAGCAGCATAGGCAAGATACAGTAGATGGTATCGAGTACAGTATATACATATGAGATGAGTATGTAAACAAAGTGGCATAGTTAAAGTGGCTAGTGATACATGTATTACATAAGGATGCAGTCGATGATATAGAGTACAGTATATACGTATGCATCTGAGATGAATAATGTAGGGTAAGTAACATTATATAAGGTAGCATTGTTTAAAGTGGCTAGTGATATATTTACATCATTTCCCATCAATTCCCATTATTAAAGTGGCTGGAGTTGAGTCAGTGTCAGTGTCAGTGTGTTGGCAGCAGCCACTCAATGTTACCACTACTATCCCTACTACTACCATTACCACTACTATCCCTACTACTACCATTATCACTACTATCCCTATCCCTATTACTTCCATTACCACTACTATCCCTACTACTACCATTATCACTACTATCCCTATCCCTATTACTTCCATTACCACTACTATCCCTACTACTACCATTATCACTACTATCCCTATTACTTCCATTACCACTACTATCCCTATCCCTATTACTTCCATTACCACTACTATCCCTATTACTTCCATTACCACTACTATCCCTATTACTTCCATTACCACTACTATCCCTATTACTTCCATTACCACTACTATCCCTATCCCTACTACTACCATTACCACTACTATCCCTATCCCTACTACTACCATTACCACTACTATCCCTATCCCTATTACTACCATTACCACTACTATCCCTATCCCTACTACTACCATTACCACTACTATCCCTATCCCTACTACTACCATTACCACTACTATCCCTATCCCTACTACTACCATTACCACTACTATCCCTATCCCTATTACTTCCATTACCACTACTATCCCTATTACTTCCATTACCACTACTATCCCTATTACTTCCATTACCACTACTATCCCTATTACTTCCATTACCACTACTATCCCTATTACTTCCATTACCACTACTATCCCTATTACTTCCATTACCACTACTATCCCTATTACTTCCATTACCACTACTATCCCTACTACTACCATTACCACTACTATCCCTATCCCTATTACTTCCATTACCACTACTATCCTTGGTAAATGTATTATTTTTAGCATAGAGAGCAGCAGTCGACTTGAAAGCCATGGAGAGTGCCCTGTATAAGGTTACACAGTAGCATGGACTTTCTCTGCTGAAGTGCCAGTGTGGCAGCTGTCCATGGTGCTGATGTTCTGTGGCCTATTGAGAAGAGCTCTCGATGGTGAGGGAACATAAAACACTTAACCCACTAAACAAAAATATTAACGCAGCATGTTAAGTGTTTGTACCATGTTTCATGAGCTGAAATAAAAGATCCCAGAAATGAATTATTATTGTTATTATTATTTTATTTTTTCTGTTTACATCCTTGTTAGTGAGCATTTCTTCTTTGCCAATATAATCCATCCACCTGACAGGTGTGGCATATCAACAATCTGATTAAACCACATGATCATTACACAGGAGCACCTTGTGCTGGGGATAATAAAAGGCAACTCTTAAATGTGCAGTTTTGTCACACAATAATGCCACAGATGTCTCAAGTTTGAACTTCTTCGATATAGGGGGCGCTCTTTTAATTTTGGGATAAAAAACAAGATAAACAAGATATTTTGTCATGAAAAGATGCTCGACTATGCATATAATTGACAGCTTTGGAAAGAAAACACTCTGACGTTTCCAAATCTGCAAAGATATTATCTGTGAGTGCCCCAGATCTGATGCTACAGGCGAAACCAAGATGAAATTTCAAACAGGAAATGCCCCAGATTTTGAATGCGCTTTGTTCCAATGTCTCCTTATATGGCTGTGAATGCGCAAGGAATGAGCCTATACTTTGTGATTTCTTACCGTCCGGGTAGCAAGAACACCAAGCCTGATGCCTTATCCCGTCTGTTTAGTTCTTCTGTGGCTTCTACTGATCCCGAGGGGATTCTTCCTTATGGGCGTGTTGTCGGGTTAACAGTCTGGGGAATTGAAAGACAGGTTAAGCAAGCACTCACGCACACTGCGTCGCCGCGCGCTTGTCCTAGTAACCTCCTTTTCGTTCCTGTTTCCACTCGTCTGGCTGTTCTTCAGTGGGCTCACTCTGCCAAGTTAGCTGGTCATCCCGGTGTTCGAGGCACTCTTGCGTCTATTCGCCAGCGCTTTTGGTGGCCGACTCAGGAGCGTGACACGCGCCGTTTCGTGGCTGCTTGTTCGGACTGCGCGCAGACTAAGTCGGGTAACTCTCCTCCTGCCGGTCGTCTCAGACCGCTCCCCATTCCTTCTCGACCATGGTCTCACATTGCCTTAGACTTCATTACCGGTCTGCCTTTGTCTGCGGGGAAGACTGTGATTCTGACGGTTGTCGATAGGTTCTCTAAGGCGGCACATTTCATTCCCCTCGCTAAACTTCCTTCCGCTAAGGAGACGGCACAAATCATTATTGAGAATGTATTCAGAATTCATGGCCTCCCGTTAGACGCCGTTTCAGACAGAGGCCCGCAATTCACGTCACAGTTTTGGAGGGAGTTCTGTCGTTTGATTGGTGCGTCCGTCAGTCTCTCTTCCGGGTTTCATCCCCAGTCTAACGGTCAAGCAGAGAGGGCCAATCAGACGATTGGTCGCATACTACGCAGCCTTTCTTTCAGAAACCCTGCGTCTTGGGCAGAACAGCTCCCCTGGGCAGAATACGCTCACAATTCGCTTCCTTCGTCTGCTACCGGGTTATCTCCGTTTCAGAGTAGTCTGGGTTACCAGCCTCCTCTGTTCTCATCCCAGCTTGCCGAGTCCAGCGTTCCCTCCGCTCAAGCGTTTGTCCAACGTTGTGAGCGCACCTGGAGGAGGGTGAGGTCTGCACTTTGCCGTTACAGGGCACAGACGGTGAGAGCCGCCAATAAACGCAGGATTAAGAGTCCAAGGTATTGTTGCGGCCAGAGAGTGTGGCTTTCCACTCGCAACCTTCCTCTTACGACAGCTTCTCGTAAGTTGACTCCGCGGTTCATTGGTCCGTTCCGTGTCTCCCAGGTCGTCAATCCCTGTCGCTGTGCGACTGCTTCTTCCGCGACATCTTCGTCGCGTCCATCCTGTCTTCCATGTCTCCTGTGTTAAGCCCTTTCTTCGCACCCCGTTCGTCTTCCCTCCCCCTCCCGTCCTTGTCGAGAGCGCACCTATTTACAAGGTACATAAGATCATGGACATGCGTTCTCGGGGACGGGGTCACCAATACCTAGTGGATTGGGAGGGTTACGGTCCTGAGGAGAGGAGTTGGGTTCCGTCTCGGGACGTGCTGGACCGTTCACTCATCGATGATTTCCTCCGTTGCCGCCAGGATTCCTCCTCGAGTGCGCCAGGAGGCGCCGGTGAGTGGGGGTACTGTCATGTTTGTCATTTATTATCATGTCTTGTCCCTGTGCTCCCCATGCTATTCGTTTCCCTCTGCTGGTCTTATTTGGTTCTTTCCCTCCTTCTATCCCTCTCTCTCCCCCTCCCTCTCTCACTCTCTCGCTCTCTCTTCTCTCTATCGTTCGTCCCTGCTCCCAGCTGTTCCTATTCCCCTAATCATCATTTAGTCTTCCCACACCTGTTCCCGATCCTTTCCCCTGATTAGAGTCCCTATTTATTCCTTTGTGATCCGTTCCTGTCCCGTCGGTTCCTTGTATTGTATTCACCATGCTGTGATTGCGTTTCGCCCTGTCCTGTCGTGTTTTTGCTGTGATTGTGTATCGCCCTGTCCTGTCGTGTCTTTTTGCCTTCATCAGATGCTGCGTGTGAGCAGGTGTCTCTGTCGACTACGGCCTGCGCCTACCCGAAGCGACCTGCAGTCTGTGGCCGCTTCTCCAGTTATTTCCCCTCTACAAGTCTAGAGGATTTCTGTTATTCCCTGTTTGGACTTTAATAAACTCTGTTTCTGTTAAGTCGCTTTTGGGTCCTCTTTCACCTGCATGACAGAAGGAACCGACCAAGGAATGGACCCAGCGACTACAGACGCTCGTTACACTGCCGTCAGGATCCAAGGAGCCATGCTCGGCAGACACGAGCAGGAATTATCTGCTGCTCGCCATGCCGTGGAGAACCTGGCCGCTCAGGTTTCCGACCTCTCTGGACAGTTCCAGAGTCTACGTCTCGTGCCACCTGTTACTTCCTGGCCTGCCGAGCCTCCAGAACCTAGGGTTAATAACCCACCTTGCTACTCCGGGCAGCCCACTGAGTGTCGCTCCTTTCTCACGCAGTGTGAGATTGTGTTCTCTCTCCAACCCAACACATACTCTAGAGAGAGAGCTCGGGTTGCTTACGTCATTTCACTCCTTACTGGCCGGGCTCGAGAATGGGGCACAGCTATCTGGGAGGCAAGGGCTGATTGCTCTAACAAATTCCAGAACTTTAAAGAGGAGATGATTCGGGTTTTTGACCGTTCAGTTTTTGGTAGGGAGGCTTCTAGGGCCCTGGCTTCCTTATGCCAAGGTGAACGGTCCATAACGGATTATTCTATTGAGTTTCGCACTCTTGCTGCCTCTAGTGAGTGGAACGAGCCGGCGCTGCTCGCTCGTTTTCTGGAGGGACTCCACGCAGTGGTTAAGGATGAGATTCTCTCCCGGGAGGTTCCATCAGATGTGGATTCTTTGATTGCTCTCGCCATCCGCATAGAACGACGGGTAGATCTTCGTCACCGGGCTCGTGGAAGAGAGCTCGCATCAACGGTGTTTCCCTGCTCCGCATCGCAACCATCTCCCTCCTCTGGCTTTGAGACTGAGCCCATGCAGCTGGGAGGGATTCGCATCTCGAATAAGGAGAGGGAATGGAGGATCACCAACCGCCTGTGCCTCTATTGCGGAGTTGCTGGACATTTTGTTAATTCATGTCCAGTAAGAGGCCAGAGCCCATCAGTAAGCGGAGGGCTACTGGTGAGCGCTACTACTCAGGTCCCTTCATCTAGATCTTGTACTACTATGTCGGTCCATCTACGCTGGACCGGTTCGGGTGCTACATGCAGTGCTTTGATTGACTCTGGGGCTGAGGGTTGTTTCATAGACGAAGCATGGGCTCGGAAACATAACATTCCTTTCAGACCGTTAGACAGGCCTACGCCCATGTTTGCCTTAGATGGTAGTCATCTTCCCAGTATCAAATTTGAGACACTACCTTTAACTCTCACAGTATCTGGTAACCACAGTGAGACTATTTCTTTTTTGATTTTCCGTTCACCGTTTACACCTGTTGTTTTGGGTCATCCCTGGCTTGTATGTCATAATCCTTCTATTAATTGGTCTAGTAATTCTATCCTATCCTGGAACGTTTCTTGTCATGTGAAGTGTTTAATGTCTGCCATCCCTCCCGTTTCTTCTGTCCCTACTTCTCAGGAGGAACCTGGCGAATTGACAGGAGTGCCGGAGGAATATCATGATCTGCGCACGGTCTTCAGTCGGTCCCGAGCCAACTCCCTTCCTCCTCACCGGTCGTATGATTGTAGTATTGATCTCCTTCCGGGGACCACTCCTCCTCGAGGTAGACTATACTCTCTGTCGGCTCCCGAACGTAAGGCTCTCGAGGATTATTTGTCTGTGTCTCTTGACGCCGGTACCATAGTGCCTTCTTCTTCTCCGGCCGGGGCGGGGTTCTTTTTGTTAAAAAAGGACGGTACTCTGCGCCCTGCGTGGATTATCGAGGGCTGAATGACATAACGGTTAAGAATCGTTATCCGCTTCCCCTTATGTCATCAGCCTTCGAGATTCTGCAGGGAGCCAGGTGCTTTACTAAGTTGGACCTTCGTAACGCTTACCATCTCGTGCGCATCAGAGAGGGGGACGAGTGGAAAACGGCGTTTAACACTCCGTTAGGGCATTTTGAGTACCGGGTTCTGCCGTTCGGTCTCGCCAATGCGCCAGCTGTTTTTCAGGCATTAGTTAATGATGTTCTGAGAGACATGCTGAACATTTTTGTTTTTGTCTATCTTGACGATATCCTGATTTTTTCTCCGTCACTCGAGATTCATGTTCAGCACGTTCGACGTGTTCTACAGCGCCTTTTAGAGAATTGTCTCTACGTAAAGGCTGAGAAGTGCTCTTTTCATGTCTCCTCCGTTACTTTTCTCGGTTCCGTTATTTCCGCTGAAGGCATTCAGATGGATTCCGCTAAGGTCCAAGCTGTCAGTGATTGGCCCGTTCCAAGGTCACGTGTCGAGTTGCAGCGCTTTTAGGTTTCGCTAATTTCTATCGGCGTTTCATTCGTAATTTCGGTCAAGTTGCTGCCCCTCTCACAGCTCTTACTTCTGTCAAGACGTGTTTTAAGTGGTCCGGTTCCGCCCAGGGAGCTTTTGATCTTCTAAAGAACGTTTTACGTCCGCTCCTATCCTCGTTACTCCTGACGTCACTAGACAATTCATTGTCGAGGTTGACGCTTCAGAGGTAGGCGTGGGAGCCATCCTATCCCAGCGCTTCCAGTCTGACGATAAGGTTCATCCTTGCGCTTATTTTTCTCATCGCCTGTCGCCATCTGAGCGCAACTATGATGTGGGTAACCGTGAACTGCTCGCCATCCGCTAGCCCTAGGCGAATGGCGACAGTGGTTGGAGGGGGCGACCGTTCCTTTTGTCGTTTGGACAGACCATAAGAACCTTGAGTACATCCGTTCTGCCAAACGACTTAATGCCCGTCAAGCTCGTTGGGCGTTGTTTTTCGCTCGTTTCGAGTTTGTGATTTCTTACCGTCCGGGTAGCAAGAACACCAAGCCTGATGCCTTATCCCGTCTGTTTAGTTCTTCTGTGGCTTCTACTGATCCCGAGGGGATTCTTCCTTATGGGCGTGTTGTCGGGTTAACAGTCTGGGGAATTGAAAGACAGGTTAAGCAAGCACTCACGCACACTGCGTCGCCGCGCGCTTGTCCTAGTAACCTCCTTTTCGTTCCTGTTTCCACTCGTCTGGCTGTTCTTCAGTGGGCTCACTCTGCCAAGTTAGCTGGTCATCCCGGTGTTCGAGGCACTCTTGCGTCTATTCGCCAGCGCTTTTGGTGGCCGACTCAGGAGCGTGACACGCGCCGTTTCGTGGCTGCTTGTTCGGACTGCGCGCAGACTAAGTCGGGTAACTCTCCTCCTGCCGGTCGTCTCAGACCGCTCCCATTCCTTCTCGACCATGGTCTCACATTGCCTTAGACTTCATTACCGGTCTGCCTTTGTCTGCGGGGAAGACTGTGATTCTGACGGTTGTCGATAGGTTCTCTAAGGCGGCACATTTCATTCCCCTCGCTAAACTTCCTTCCGCTAAGGAGACGGCACAAATCATTATTGAGAATGTATTCAGAATTCATGGCCTCCCGTTAGACGCCGTTTCAGACAGAGGCCCGCATTCACGTCACAGTTTTGGAGGGAGTTCTGTCGTTGATTGGTGCGTCCGTCAGTCTCTCTTCCGGGTTTCATCCCCAGTCTAACGGTCAAGCAGAGAGGGCCAATCAGACGATTGGTCGCATACTACGCAGCCTTTCTTTCAGAAACCCTGCGTCTTGGGCAGAACAGCTCCCCTGGGCAGAATACGCTCACAATTCGCTTCCTTCGTCTGCTACCGGGTTATCTCCGTTTCAGAGTAGTCTGGGTTACCAGCCTCCTCTGTTCTCATCCCAGCTTGCCGAGTCCAGCGTTCCCTCCGCTCAAGCGTTTGTCCAACGTTGTGAGCGCACCTGGAGGAGGGTGAGGTCTGCACTTTGCCGTTACAGGGCACAGACGGTGAGAGCCGCCAATAAACGCAGGATTAAGAGTCCAAGGTATTGTTGCGGCCAGAGAGTGTGGCTTTCCACTCGCAACCTTCCTCTTACGACAGCTTCTCGTAAGTTGACTCCGCGGTTCATTGGTCCGTTCCGTGTCTCCCAGGTCGTCAATCCTGTCGCTGTGCGACTGCTTCTTCCGCGACATCTTCGTCGCGTCCATCCTGTCTTCCATGTCTCCTGTGTTAAGCCCTTTCTTCGCACCCCGTTCGTCTTCCCTCCCCCTCCCGTCCTTGTCGAGAGCGCACCTATTTACAAGGTACATAAGATCATGGACATGCGTTCTCGGGGACGGGGTCACCAATACCTAGTGGATTGGGAGGGTTACGGTCCTGAGGAGAGGAGTTGGGTTCCGTCTCGGGACGTGCTGGACCGTTCACTCATCGATGATTTCCTCCGTTGCCGCCAGGATTCCTCCTCGAGTGCGCCAGGAGGCGCTCGGTGAGTGGGGGGTACTGTCATGTTTGTCATTTATTATCATGTCTTGTCCCTGTGCTCCCCATGCTATTCGTTTCCCTCTGCTGGTCTTATTTGGTTCTTTCCTCCTTCTATCCCCTCTCTCCCCCTCCTCTCTCACTCTCTCGCTCTCTTCTCTCTATCGTTCCGTTCCTGCTCCCAGCTGTTCCTATTCCCCTAATCATCATTTAGTCTTCCCACACCTGTTCCCGATCCTTTCCCCTGATTAGAGTCCCTATTTATTCCTTTGTGATCCGTTCCTGTCCCGTCGGTTCCTTGTATTGTATTCACCATGCTGTGATTGCGTTTCGCCCTGTCCTGTCGTGTTTTTGCTGTGATTGTGTATCGCCCTGTCCTGTCGTGTCTTTTTGCCTTCATCAGATGCTGCGTGTGAGCAGGTGTCTCTGTCGACTACGGCCTGCGCCTACCCGGCGACCTGCAGTCTGTGGCCGCTTCTCCAGTTATTTCCCTCTACAAGTCTAGAGGATTTCTGTTATTCCCTGTTTGGACTTTAATAAACTCTGTTTCTGTTAAGTCGCTTTTGGGTCCTCTTTCACCTGCATGACAGTTTATTCTTTAACTGGTGTAAATAACTCAATTAAGAATATAGGAGGACCAGTTTATTCTTTAACTGGTGTAAATAACTCAATTAAGGATATAGGAGGACCAGTTTATTCTTTAACTGGTGTAAATAACTCAATTAAGGATATAGGAGGACCAATTTATTCTTTAACTGGTGTAAATAACTCAATTAAGGATATAGGAGGACCAGTTTATTCTTTAACTGGTGTAAATAACTCAATTAAGGATATAGGAGGACCAGTTTATTCTTTAACTGGTGTAAATAACTCAATTAAGTATATAGGAGGACCAGTTTATTCTTTAACTGGTGTAAATAACTCAATTAAGGATATGGGAGGACCAGTTTATTCTTTAACTGCTCAACACAGAATAGCCACATGTTTGGAGAAAATATCCTTTGTGTTTTATTCAGCTTTGTTCAATTGTATTCTTCGTACTTTAAAATAATATAAAATAATGCCACGGAATTCTAACCAAATGTTGTCTGCTAAATGAACCAGTGTAGCCCACAGCCATATGGCACAGCCATAGTCAGGGCCTAACATAAAGACAACTCAGAGGATGCTATTCTGTTCTTCTGAAATTGACTACATTTTCGTCATATCATGCTTCTTTAGACCTGTCTAAAATAAATAAGGGATTTATTGTGATAGTGTAGGCTACATTAAATGGGTTTATTAGACTTTTTAAATGTAGATGTTCCAAAGGCCTGCATTAGTGGATTGAAGGCTGCGTGTGGAAGCCAGGAGATGCTAAATATGTATATGTATTAACTGTCAATTACCGTGAGACTGGCAGTTATTTGCTTGACAATCACCAGCTGACAAAACGTCATGTCCGCCACAGCCCTCACTGCAACTCAGTAAAACTCTAGAAATTGTTGCATGTTGCATTTATATTTCTGTTCAGTTTAATAGTAGTGGAGAATGTGCATGTAGCCTGGTCTCAGACGTGTGCTGTCTTGTCATAGTGGAAGCAGATCTGGGACTCGATCAGGCAGGTATTGTGTGATGGTGGTATCTATGGGAGACTTACTTGGAACTCTGTTGATGGCTTTGAGGGGTCTGAGGACCCTGACTGTCCTGATGGCTGAGAGGTTGATGTTCTGGAGGTCCAAGGAGTATTCTACCATCCTGGAGAAACAGGAACACAATACCGTTACAAACTATTGAAACTCACACTGTTGAACTGAACAAACCCTCTGTCCTTACTAGATAATGTCAACGTTGTTAGAGGTATTTTTCTAGTTCAACATGTTAAAAGAACACAGAGTGAAACCCAGTAACAGCACAGATCACACATCAGAGGATCTATCTATGTTTATGCTCTTATATTCTTATATATGAAGAAATATTTTCTCATATTTATTTATTTTCTTACTTCTGTATCTGTTTCCTAAATGTATTTAAAAGGAGACACCCAAAGCCCTTACACAGTTGGGGGTTTGTATTGTAAAACTGGATGTGAATACATGTTCACCCCTAATACACCCAGATAACCAGTCATCCACAGAGTTCAGAACACAACCCTCAGTCCACACGTCATCCATATTAGGAAGTCCCTCAGTTGTCAGACGAAACTCCCTTAGTTGACAGACAAAACTAGTCAGACAATCAAATGATTTCCTAATATGGATGCTGAACTAGTAAGTGTTGGAGAGGAGGTAATAGTCCCATCAGGCTCGAAGGACCATGAAACGCACACACACAGACATACTACAAGGTAATTGTCCCATCCGGCTCGAAGGACCATGAAACGCACACACACAGATATACTACAAGGTAATTGTCCCGATCCGGCTCGAAGGACCATGAAACGCACACACACAGACATACTACAAGGTAATTGTCCCGATCCGGCTCGAAGGACCATGAAACGCACACACACAGACATACTACAAGGTAATTGTCCCGATCCGGCTTGAAGGACCATGAAAAGCATGCAGGCATGCATGTAGTCACGCACGCACACACACACGGAATGTTGGGATCCAGACCTACTTCCAGTCCATCCCTGTACCAGATGAGAGAGAGAGGGGACAGAGAGAGAGAGGGGAAAGAGAGATAAGGAAAGTAAGAGCCAACCCTAGAACACCCCCAGGCATCCATTACCTCATCATAATCATCTCAACTGCAGGAATGAACAACGATGAAGACTCAGTTTAATATGCAGGAATACTAACTCAAAACACTAGTGAATTTGCTGATTCCCGGGCTAACAGAACAGAGAGAGTCTGCCAGACTCAAGGCAGGGGAGTCAGAGAGAACTCAACTATGCACTGGAGCATTGCGCTGAGCTAGACTGACAGACAGTCTTACTGCAGTGAGAGGAACACACTCTACAGGGAGAGAGGAAGAGATGAGAACTGGTGTGAGGATACATTAAGGGTGTAGCCCTTAGCTCCTAACCTTCAAACCAGTATTACTGCAGGCTAGCTCAACAGGGAGAGAGGGGAGATGAGGCCAGGTGTAGAGAGATTTAGCCGGGTCTAGAAGGAGTAGTGTTTCAGTACCAAATCAAACCATAGCTCCTTGCCTCTAGCCCCTAGCTCTTAACCACTAGCTCCTAGCCAATAAGCACTAGCCCCTAGCTCTTAACCACTAGTTACTAGCCAATAAGCAGTAGCCCCTATCTGTGAATCCTGCTTCTCCTTGCCGGTCAGTTAGTGCAGACAGAGGCCCAGACTGCAGACTAACTCCTGAGGGAGGTGAGGACAAGCGTGTGGAGGTGTTTGGGGAGAAACAGACACAGTGATCCAGTCAACCCAGACAGTTCATTCAGGCTAACTCCAGTGGGGAAGAGGATCTTACAAAAACAATACATCACATTTACACTTTCACTCCTGAAGAGATTGAGAGAGAGAGAGAGAGAGAGAGAGAGAGAGAGAGAGAGAGAGAGAGAGAGAGAGAGAGAGAGAGAGAGAGAGAGAGAGAGAGAGAGAGAGAGAGAGAGAGAGAGAGATAGATAGATAGATAGATAGATAGAGAAAGAGAGAGAGAGAGAAAGAGAGAGAGATAGAGAGAGAGAGAGAGAGAGAGAGAGAGAGAGAGAGAGAGAGAGAGAGAGAGAGAGAGAGAGAGACAGAGTGAGAGAGAGAGAGAAAGAGAGAGATGGAGAGAGAGAGAGGGAGAGAGAGAGAGAGGAGGGAGAGAGAGAGTGAGAGTGGAGAGAGAACAAGATTGGAGGGAGAGATTTGAGAGAGAAAGAGAGTTAATTAACCTGTTACTCCTACCCCTACTTTTTCGAACATTCTGTAAAAATCGCGCAACATTTCAGCGCCCTGCTACTCATGCCAGGAATATAGTATATGCATATGATTAGTATGTGTGGATAGAAAACACTCAGATGTTTATAAAACTGGTTAAATCACGGCTGTGACTATAACAGAACGTGCGTTTCATCGAAAAGTGCAGGAAAATCTGATAGTGTCTATGAGAGAGAGACAGAGAGAGAGAGACAGAGAGAGAGAGAGACAGAGAGAGAGAGACAGAGAGAAGAAAGAGTGGAGAGAGAGAGAGAGAGAGAGAGAGAGAGAGAGAGAGAGAGAGAGAGAGAGAGAGAGAGAGAGAGAGGAGAGAGAGAGAGAGAGGGAGAGAGAGAGAGAGAGGAGAGAGAGAGAGAGAGAGAGAGAGAGAGAGAGAGAGAGAGAGAGAGAGAGAGAGAGAGAGAGAGAGAGAGAGAGAGAGAGAGAGAGAGAGAGAGAGAGAGAGAGGGAGGGAGGGAGAGATAGGGAGATGGAAGACGGAGGGAGAGAGAGAGAGAGAGATAGAAAGAGAGAGGGAGTGGAGTGGAGATAGAGGAAGATGGAAGAGGGAGGGAGAGAGAGAGAGAGAGAGAGAGAGAGATAGAAAGAGAGAGAGAGTGGAGTGGAGATAGAGGGAGATGGAAGAGGGAGGAAGGGTTGAGCGCCTGAAAATGGGTCCTGCCAATTTGGATCAGTTTTGCACCGATTTGAGATAGGGCCGAGACAGAAATAAGCACACATTTTCTGTCTCTCTAACTCTTTCACCATCTCTGTGTCGAGATGCATTTCCTTATCAATATGAGTACCCCATCTACAACAATCCATGTTTTCGCTGCTTCTATGTCCTTCTTGAATGTGAACCAGAGAACTATGGCCTTACTT
>NW_025744766.1:87500-92500 GCF_021184085.1 Oncorhynchus gorbuscha
ACATGTCTCTATACCTCATTATAACAACTACATGTCTCTCTACTCACTATAACAACAACTTGTCTCTCTACCTCACTATAACAACTACATGTCTCTATACCTCACGATAACAACTACATGTCTCTCTACCTCACTATAACAACTACATGTCTCTCTACTCACTATAACAACTACATGTCTCTCTACCTCAGAACAACTACATGTCTCTCTACCTCACTATAACAACTACATGTCTCTCTACCTCAGAACAACTACATGTCTCGCTACCTCAGATTTGATGTATGCATAAATGTATATAAATATTCAGGTCTCCCATCACAGCTATATATCAATTATAATCTCCCATCTGTTCTCATTGAGAAGTTGGCAGCTTGGAAGGGAAGAGGAGGATAGTTGAGATGCATAGGCACACACACACACACGCACGCACGCACGCACACACACACACACGCACACACACACACACACACACACACACGCACACACACACACACACACACACACACACACACACACACACACACACACACACACACACACACACACACACACACACAACTCCAGCGGAATCTTGGCATAGCCCATGGTGATCTTAGGCTTGTGTGCGGCTGCTCAGCAATGGGAATCCATTTCATGAAGCTCCTGGCGAACTATTCTTGTCCTGACATTGCTTCCAGAGGCAGTTTGGAAATTGATAGTGAGTGTTGCAACAGACGAAATACCATTTTTACGCGCTTCAGCATTCGGCGGACCCGTTCTGTGAGTTGTGTGGCCCAACACGGCTGAGCTGTTGTTGCACTTCACAATAACACCATGTACAGTTGACCGGGCCAGCTCTAGCAGGGTGGAAATTTGACGAACTGACTTGTTGGAAAGGTGGCATCCTATGACGGTCCCACATTGAAAGTCTCTAAGTGCTTCAGTAAGGCCAATCTACTGCCAATGTTTGTTTATGGAGATTGCATGGCTGTGTGCTTGATTTTACACACCTGTCAGCAATGTGTGTGGCTGAAATAGCTGAATCCACTCATTTGTGTCCACATACATTTGTACATATAGTGTATAAACAAACACACTCACAAAGAAGAGACAAACACACCACGAACAACACTAGAATACATGCAAATACCCACACAAATAGACAAATACACATTTAAAAAACACACACATCGATCTCACAACTTCCTCTAATTGAAATTCCTTTCGCCAGAAGGAGATTTCTACCTCCCCTCTGCCAACCTGCAGCAGCTGTTTCTATACACGCACATCAATTAACTCTACAGCTACAGCAGAATGATGCAATGTCCTGTCTGTCTCTCTGTCTGCCTGTCTGTCTCTCTGTCTGTCTCTCTGTCTGACTGAAGGTTTCCCTTAATCTGTCTTTTGATTGTCCCTGCCTCTCTGTGACTCTCTTGGCCTCTCTGCGCCTCTCTGCTCCTCTCTGCACCTCTCTGCGCCTCTATGTGCCTCTGTGCACCTCTCTGCACCTCTCTGCGCCTCTATGTGCCTCTGTGCACCTCTCTGCACCTCTCTGCTCCTCTATGTGCCTCTCTGCGCCTCTATGTGCCTCTGTGCACCTCTCTGCACCTCTCTGCTCCTCTATGTGCCTCTCTGCGCCTCTATGTGCCTCTGTGCACCTCTCTGCACCTGTCTGCTCCTCTATGTGCCTCTCTGCGCCTCTATGTGCCTCTGTGCACCTCTCTGCACCTCTCAGCTCCTCTCTGCACCTCTCTGCACCTCTCTGCGCCTCTATGTGCCTCTCTGCGCCTCTATGTGCCTCTGTGCACCTCTCTGCACCTCTCTGCTCCTCTCTGCACCTCTCTGTGCCTCTATGTGCCGTTCTGCACCTCTCTGCACCTCTCTGCACCTCTATGTGCCTTTCTGCACCTCTCTGCGCCTCTATGTGCCTTTCTGCACCTCTATGTGCCTTTCTGCACCTCTATGTGCCACTGTGCACCTCTCTGCACCTCTATGTGCCTTTATGCACCTCTATGCACCTCTCTGCACCTCCTGGTGCCTTTCTGCACCTCTCTAGGCCTCTCTGCACCTCTATGTCCCTTTCTGCACCTCTCTGCACCTCCCTGCGCCTCTATGTGCCTCTATGTGCCTCTCTGCACCTCTATGTGCCTCTCTGCGCCTCTATGTGCCTCTATCTGCCTCTCTGCACCTCTATGTGCCTCTCTGTGCCTCTCTGTGCCTCTCTGCACCTCTGTGTGCCCCTCTGACCTCTATGTGCCTCTCTCGCCTCTCTGCGCCTCTCTGCACCTCTCTGCACCTCTCTGCACCTCTTTGTGCCTCTCTGCACCTCTCTGCACCTCTCTGCACCTCTCTGCACCTCTCTGCACCTCTCTGCACCTCTTTGTGCCTCTCTGCACCTCTCTGTGCCTCTGCATCTCTCTGCACCTCTATGTGCCCCTCTGCACCTTTATGTGCCTCTCTGCACCTCTATGTGCCCCTCTGCACCTCTCTGCACCTCTATGTGCCTTTCTGCACCTCTCTGTGCATCTATGTGCCTTTCTGCACCTCTCCGTGCCTCTATGTGCCTTTCTGCACCTCTCTGCACCTCTATGTGCCCCTCTGCACCTCTCTGCACCTCTATGTGCCTTTCTGCACCTCTCTGTGCCTCTATGTGCCTTTCTGCACCTCTCTGTGCCTCTATGTGCCTTTCTGCACCTCTCTGTGCCTCTATGTGCCTTTCTGCACCTCTATGTGCCTTTCTGCACCTCTCTGCACCTATATGTGCCTCCCTGTGCCTCTATGTGCCTCTATGTGCCTCTCTGCACCTCTATGTGCCTCTCTGCGCCTCTATGTGCCTCTATCTGCCTCTCTGCACCTCTATGTGCCTCTCTGTGCCTCTCTGTGCCTCTCTGCACCTCTGTGTGCCCCTCTGACCTCTATGTGCCTCTCTCGCCTCTCTGCGCCTCTCTGCACCTCTCTGCACCTCTCTGCACCTCTTTGCACCTCTCTGCACCTCTCTGCACCTCTTTGTGCCTCTCTGCACCTCTCTGCACCTCTCTGCACCTCTCTGCACCTCTCTACACCTCTCTGCGCCTCTTTGTGCCTCTTTGCACCTCTCTGCACCTCTCTGCACCTCTTTGTGCCTCTCTGCACCTCTCTGTGCCTCTGCATCTCTCTGCACCTCTATGTGCCCCTCTGCACCTTTATGTGCCTCTCTGCACCTCTATGTGCCCCTCTGCACCTCTATGTGCCCCTCTGCACCTCTCTGCACCTCTATGTGCCTTTCTGCACCTCTCTGTGCCTCTATGTGCCTTTCTGCACCTCTCTGTGCCTCTATGTGCCTTTCTGCACCTCTCTGTGCCTCTATGTGCCTTTCTGCACCTCTATGTGCCTTTCTGCACCTCTCTGCACCTATATGTGCCTCCCTGCGCCTCTATGTGCCTCTATGTGCCTCTCTGCACCTCTATGTGCCTCTCTGCGCCTCTATGTGCCTCTCTGCACCTCTATGTGCCTCTATCTGCCTCTCTGCACCTCTATGTGCCTCTCTGTGCCTCTCTGTGCGTCTCTGCACCTCTGTGTGCCCCTCTGACCTCTATGTGCCTCTCTCGCCTCTCTGCGCCTCTCTGCACCTCTCTGCACCTCTTTGTGCCTCTCTGCACCTCTCTGCACCTCTTTGTGCCTCTCTGCACCTCTCTGCACCTCTTTGTGCCTCTCTGCACCTCTCTGCGCCTCTTTGTGCCTCTCTGCACCTCTCTGCACCTCTTTGTGCCTCTCTGCACCTCTCTGCGCCTCTCTGCACCTCTCTGCACCTCTTTGTGCCTCTCTGCACCTCTCTGCACCTCTCTGCACCTCTCTGTGCCTCTCTGCACCTCTCTGTGCCTCTGCATCTCTCTGCACCTCTATGTGCCCCTCTGCACCTTTATGTGCCTCTCTGCACCTCTATGTGCCCCTCTGCACCTCTATGTGCCCCTCTGCACCTCTCTGCACCTCTATGTGCCTTTCTGCACCTCTCTGTGCCTCTATGTGCCTTTCTGCACATCTCTGTGCCTCTATGTGCCTTTCTGCACCTCTCTGCACGTCTATGTGCCCCTCTGCACCTCTATGTGCCTTTCTGCACCTCTCTGTGCCTCTATGTGCCTTTCTGCACCTCGCTGTGCCTCTATGTGCCTTTCTGCACCTCTCTGTGCCTCTATGTGCCTTTCTGCACCTCTATGTGCCTTTCTGCACCTCTCTGCACCTATGTGTGCCTCTCTGCGCCTCTATGTGCCTCTCTGCGCCTCTCTGTGCCTCTCTGCACCTCTATGTGCCTCTCTGCGCCTCTATGTGCCTCTGTGCACCTCTCTGCACCTCTATGTGCCTTTCTGCACCTCTCTAGGCCTCTCTGCACCTCTATGTGCCTTTCTGCACCTCTCTGCACCTCTATGTGCCTTTCTGCACCTCTCTAGGCCTCTCTGCACCTCTCTGCGCCTCTATGTGTATCTGTGCACCTCTCTGCATCTCTCTGCGCCTCTATGTGCCTTTCTGCACATCTATGTGCCTCTATGTGCCTCTCTGCACCCCTATGTGCCTCTCTGCATCTCTCTGCGCCTCTCTGCACATCTATGTGCCTCTCTGCACCTCGATGTGCCTCTCTGCACCCCTATGTGCCTCTATGCGCCTCTCTGCACCTATCTGTGCCTCTCTGCACCTCTAGGTGCCTCTCTGCACCTCTCTGTGCCTCTCTGCACCTCTATGTGCCTCTCTGCGCCTCTCTGCGCCTCTCTGCACCTCTCTGTGCCTCTCTGCACCTCTCTGTGCCTCTCTACATCTCTATGTGTCTCTCTGCACTTCTATGTGCCTCTCTGCACCTATCTGTGCCTCTCTGCACCTCTCTGCAGACCCTCCCTCTGAGCCTTGTCTATCAACCATTATTCAGTTCAGCCAGTGCTATAGGGCTCTCTGGGTGTTGTCATATTTTCTGTCAGTTAATGTCTTTGTTTTATGTGGGAGAATAGAAGGGTATTATTACTGAGTGCAGTCGCAGCATCCAGTCTGTGGATTAC
>NW_025744766.1:95000-117500 GCF_021184085.1 Oncorhynchus gorbuscha
TTTCTTGTAATGCTCTCCTTCTGCTTGTTTTCTTGTAATGCTCTCCTTCTCTTGTTTTCTTGTAATGCACTCCTTCTGCTTGTTTTCTTGTAATGCACTCCTTCTGCTTGTTTTCTTGTAAATGCACTCCTTCTGCTTGTTTTCTTGTAATGCACTCCTTCTGCTTGTTTTCTTGTAATGCACTCCTTCTGCTTGTTTTCTTGTAATGCACTCCTTCTGCTTGTTTTCTTGTAATGCTCTCCTTCTGCTTGTTTTCTTGTAATGCACTCCTTCTGCTTGTTTTCTTGTAATGCACTCCTTCTGCTTGTTTTCTTGTAATGCACTCCTTCTGCTTGTTTTCTTGTAATGCACTCATTCTGCTTGTTTTCTTGTAATGCACTCCTTCTGCTTGTTTTCTTGTAATGCACTCCTTCTGCTTGTTTTCTTGTAATGCACTCCTTCTGCTTGTTTTCTTGTAATGCACTCATTCTGCTTGTTTTCTTGTAATGCACTCCTTCTGCTTGTTTTCTTGTAATGCACTCCTTCTGCTTGTTTTCTTGTAATGCACTTCTCTTGCTTGTAATGCACTCCTTCTGCTTGTTTTCTTGTAATGCTCTCCTTCTGCTTGTTTTCTTGTAATGCACTCCTTCTGCTTGTTTTCTGCACTCCTTCTGCTTGTTTTCTTGTAATGCACTCCTTCTGCTTGTTTTCTTGTAATGCACTCCTTCTGCTTGTTTTCTTGTAATGCACTCCTTCTGCTTGTTTTCTTGTAATGCACTCCTTCTGCTTGTTTTCTTGTAATGCACTCCTTCTGCTTGTTTTCTTGTAATGCACTCCTTCTGCTTGTTTTCTTGTAATGCTTTGCTTGTTTTCTTGTAATGCACTCCTTCTGCTTGTTTTCTTGTAATGCACTCCTTCTGCTTGTTTTCTTGTAATGCACTCATTCTGCTTGTTTTCTTGTAATGCACTCCTTCTGCTTGTTTTCTTGTAATGCACTCCTTCTGCTTGTTTTCTTGTAATGCACTCCTTCTGCTTGTTTTCTTGTAATGCACTCCTTCTGCTTGTTTTCTTGTAATGCACTCCTTCTGCTTGTTTTCTTGTAATGCACTCCTTCTGCTTGTTTTCTTGTAATGCACTCCTTCTGCTTGTTTTCTTGTAATGCACTCCTTCTGCTTGTTTTCTTGTAATGCTCTCCTTCTGCTTGTTTTCTTGTAATGCACTCCTTCTGCTTGTTTTCTTGTAATGCACTCCTTCTGTTTGTTTTCTTGTAATACTCTCCTTCTGCTTGTTTTCTTGTAATGCTCTCCTTCTGCTTGTTTTCTTGTAATGCAGGAAAAAGAGAGAGGGGAGGGACTCCTTCTGCTTGTTTTCTTGTAATGCACTCATTCTGCTTGTTTTCTTGTAATGCACTCCTTCTGCTTGTTTTCTTGTAATGCACTCCTTCTGCTTGTTTTCTTGTAATGCACTCCTTCTGCTTGTTTTCTTGTAATGCACTCCTTCTGCTTGTTTTCTGCAGCGCATGTGAGTGTGTGTTTGGGGGGGTAACCCCCTCCTCCCTGCCGTGCCTCGCTGTGTGTGGCAGTCACACTATTGCAGGGGAGGATGAGGGACACACCGCCATGGTTGGGAAGGCACTTCACTTGTGCACACACTGACTATAGACTTGCCACTGAGACATAGAAACGGGTCCATCCATCTGCTATCCGCTTATGTAAACAATGTTGAAGAAAGATTAAGAGTGAACAGGAAAGAGAGAGGGGAGAGGGGGAAGAGAGATGGAGGGAGAGGGAAGAGAGATGGAGGAGAGAGGGAAGAGAGATGGAGGAGAGAGGGAAGAGAGATGGAGTAGAGAGGGGAGAGGGGGAAGAGAGATGAGGGAGAGAGGGAAGAGAGATGGAAGAGAGATGGAGTAGAGAGGGAGAGGGGAAGAGAGATGGAGGAGAGAGGGAAGAGAGATGGAGTAGAGAGGGAAGAGAGATGGAGTAGAGAGGGGAGAGGGGGAAGAGAGATGGAGAGAGAGGGGAGAGGGGGAAGAGAGATGAGGGAGAGATGGAAGAGAGATGGAAGAGAGATGGAGTAGAGAGGGGAGAGGGGGAAGAGATGGAGGAGAGAGGGAAGAGAGATGGAAGAGAGATGGAGGAGAGAGGGGAGAGGGGAAGAGAGATGGAGGAGAGAGGGGAGAGAGATGGAAGAGAGATGGAGTAGAGAGGGAGAGGGGGAAGAGAGATGGAGGAGAGAGGGGAGAGGGGGAAGAGAGATGGAGGAGAGAGGGGAGAGGGGGAAGAGAGATGGAGTAGAGAGGGGAGAGGGGGAAGAGAGATGGAGTAGAGAGGGGAGAGGGGGAAGGGAGATAGAGGAGGGGAGAGGGGGAAGAGAGATGGATGGAGAGAGGGAAGAGGAGGAAGAGAGATGGAGTAGAGAGGGGAGAGGGGGAAGAGAGATGGAGGAGAGAGGGGAGAGGGGAAGAGAGATGGAGTACAGAGGGGAGCGGGGAAGAGAGATGGAGGAGAGAGGGAGAGGGGGAAGAGAGATGGAGTAGAGAGGGGAGAGGGGGAAGAGAGATGGAGGAGAGAGGGGAGAGGGGGAAGAGAGATGGAGGAGAGAGGGGAGAGGGGGAAGAGAGATGGAGGGGAGAGCGGAGAGGGGGAAGAGAGATGGAGAAGAGAGGGGGAGGGGGAAGAGAGATGGAGGAGAGAGGGGAGAGGGGGAAGAGAGATGGAGTAGTGAGGGGAGAGGGGAGAGGGGGAAGAGAGATGGAGGAGAGAGGGGAGAGGGGGAAGAGAGATGGAGGAGAGAGGGGAGAGGGGGAAGGGAGATGAGGAGAGAGGGGAGAGGGGAAGAGAGATGGAGGAGAGAGGGGAGAGGGGGAAGAGAGATGGAGGAGAGAGGGGAGAGGGGTAAGAGAGATGGAGGAGAGAGGGGAGAGGGGAAGAGAGATAGAGGAGAGAGGGGAGAGGGGAAGAGAGATGGAGGAGAGAGGGGAGAGGGAGAGGGGGAAGAGAGATGGAGGAGAGAGGGGAGAGGGGGAAGAGAGATGGAGGAGAGAGGGGAGAGGGGGAAGGGAGATGAGGGAGAGAGAGGGAGGGGGAAGAGAGATGGAGGAGAGAGGGGAGAGGGGGAAGAGAGATGGAGGAGAGAGGGGAGAGGGGGAAGAGAGATAGAGGAGAGAGGGGAGAGGGGGAAGAGAGATGGAGAAGAGAGGGGGGAGAGGGGGAAGAGAGATGGAGGAGAGAGGGAGAGGGGAAGAGAGATGGAGTAGAGAGGGGGAAGAGAGATGGAGGAGAGAGGGGAGAGGGGGAAGAGAGATGGAGGAGAGAGGGAGAGAGATGGAAGAGAGATGGAGGAGAGAGGGGAGAGGGGAAGAGAGATGGAGGAGAGAGGGGAGAGGGAAGAGAGTTGGAGTAGAGAGGGAGAGGGAGAGGGGAAGAGAGATGGAGTAGAGAGGGGGAAGAGAGATGGAGGAGAGAGTGGAGAGGGGGAAGAGAGATGGAGGAGAGAGGGGAGAGGGGAAGAGAGATGGAGTAGAGAGGGGAGAGGGGAGAGGGGAAGAGAGATGGAGGAGAGGGGGGAGGGGGAAGAGAGATGGAGGAGAGAGGGAGAGGGGGAAGGGAGATGGAGGAGAGAGGGGAGAGGGGAAGAGAGATGGAGGGAGAGGGGAGAGGGGGAAGAGAGATGGAGGAGAGAGGGAAGAGAGATGGAAGAGAGATGGAGGAGAGAGGGGAGAGGGGAAGAGAGATGGAGAAGAGAGGGGAGAGGGGAAGAGAGATGGAGGAGAGAGGGGAGAGGGGAAGAGAGTTGGAGTAGAGATGGGGAGAGGGGAGAGGGGGAAGAGAGATGGAGGAGAGAGGGGAGAGGGTGAAGAGAGATGGAGGAGAGAGGGGAGAGGGGAAGAGAGATGGAGTAGAGAGAGGGGAGAGGGGAGAGGGGGAAGAGAGATGGAGGAGAGAGGGGAGAGGGGGAAGAGAGATGGAGGAGAGAGGGGAGAGGGGGAAGAGAGATGGAGGAGAGAGGGGAGAGGGGGAAGAGAGATGGAGGAGAGAGGGAGAGAGATGGAAGAGAGATGGAGGAGAGAGGGGAGAGGGGGAAGAGAGATGGAGAAGAGAGGGGAGAGGGGAAGAGAGATGGAGGAGAGAGGGGAGAGGGGAAGAGAGTTGGAGTAGAGAGGGAGAGGGGAGAGGGGGAAGAGAGATGGAGGAGAGAGGGGAGAGGGTGAAGAGAGATGGAGGAGAGAGGGGAGAGGGGAAGAGAGATGGAGTAGAGAGGGGAGAGGGGGAAGAGAGATGGAGGAGAGAGGGGAGAGGGGGAAGAGAGATGGAGGAGAGAGGGGAGAGGGGGAAGAGAGATGGAGGAGAGAGGGGAGAGGGGAAGAGAGATGGAGGAGAGAGGGGAGAGGGGAAGGAGATGGAGTTTGTTATTGGAGACTTCTCCTTGAGACAATAAGGTATTTTTCCACTGGAGGGATTTACAACAGTTAGAGTCCTGGGCCTGGGCCAGAAACTAATAGGACTGTAATGGTGTTTTTCCACTGGGGGAATTTACAACAGTTAGAGTCCTGGGCCTGGGACAGAAACTAATAGGACTGTAATGGTGTTTTTCCACTGGGGGGGGGGGGATTTACAACAGTTAGAGTCCTGGGCCTGGGCCAGAAACTAATAGGACTGTAATGGTGTTTTTCCACTGGGGGGATTTACAACAGTTAGAGTCCTGGGCCTGGGCCAGAAACTAATAGGACTGTAATGGTGTTTTTCCACTGGGGGGGGGGGGTTTACAACAGTTAGAGTCCTGGGCCTGGGCCAGAAACTAATAGGACTGTAATGGTGTTTTTCCACTGGGGGGATTTACAACAGTTAGAGTCCTGGGCCTGGGCCAGAAACTAATAGGACTGTGATGGTGTTTTTCCACTGGAGGGATTTACAACAGTTAGAGTCCTGGGCCTGTGCCAGAAACTAATAGGACTGTAATGGTGTTTTGCCACTGGGGGAATTTACAACAGTTAGAGTCCTGGGCCTGGGCCAGAAACTAATAAGACTGTAATGGTGTTTTTCCACTGGGGGGAGATTTACAACAGTTAGAGTCCTGGGAACAACCCGTTGGAACCCAGTGTGTTTACTGCAGTGATACATCACACTGTGGGTACCCACTGCCAAGCCTGCACCGTCTGTATTTAAATCACCATTGGACTGTTGATATATACTCCAGCATTGCAATCCATATCTCGTTTGGCACCATTCAATGCTGTTTGCTTCTGAATATAGCAAGGGGGGTGGGGGACATTGAGGTCTACAATCGGAGACATGAAATCAATCAGCTAACAAACCAGGGAGAAAATGCAAGCAGCAGTTAGAGACTTGAATTGACAACCTCTGCACTATACAGTTACAGAATAAAGTTTTGCAACTTCAAAAGTTCATACTGAACAAGCCATCCACCACTAAGACATCTGGACTTAGCAGGTGTTCAAAATAAGATACGGATGGATAGAGAGAAATAAATACAGAGAGAGACAGGGGGAGGAAAGAGAGAGATATTGTCACAGAAAGATAGAGAGAGGGAGATGAGTGGGGAGGAGAGAGAGATATTGTCACAGAAAGATAGAGAGAGAGAGAGATGGGGGGAGGAGAGAGAGAGATATTGTCACAGAAAGATAGAGAGAGAGAGAGAGGGGGGAGAGAGAGATATTGTCACAGAAAGAAGAGAGAGAGAGATGAGGGGGAGGAGAGAGAGATATTGTCACAGAAAGAAAGAGAGAGAGATGAGGGGGAGGAGAGAGAGATATTGTCACAGAAAGATGAGGGGGAGGGAGAGAGATATTGTGACAGAAAGATGAGGGGATGAGGGGGAAGGAGAGAGATATTGTGACAGAAAGATAGAGAGAGAGAGATGAGGGGGGGGGGAGAGAGAGATATTGTGACAGAAAGAGAGAGAGAGAGAGAGAGAGAGAGAGAGAGAGAGAGAGAGAGAGAGAGAGAGAGAGAGAGAGAGAGAGATGAGGGGAAGAGAGATATATTGTCACAGAAAGATAGAGAGAGAGATGAGGGGGAAGAGAGAGATGACAGAAAGATAGAGAGAGAGGGATGAGGGGGAATGAGAGAGATATATTGTCACAGAAAGATAGAGAGAGAGATGAGGGGGAAGGAAAGAGAGATATTGTGACAGAAAGATAGAAAGAGATGAGGGAGGGAGAGAGAGAGAAGAGAGAGAGAGAGAGAGAGAGAGAGAGAGAGAGAGAGAGAGAGAGAGAGAGAGAGAGAGAGATGAGAGAGATGAGGGGGAAGGAGAGAGATTTACTGTGACAGAAAGATAGAGAAAGATGAGGAGGAAGAGAGAGATGAGAGAGGATGAGGGGGGAGGAGAGAGATAGATATTGTCACAGAAAGATAGAGAGAGAGAAAGATGGAGAGAGAGAGATATTGTCACAGAAAGATAGAGAGGGAGATGAGGGGGGAGGAGAGAGAGATATTGTGACAGAAAGATAGAGAGAGAGATGAGGGGGAAGGAGAGAGAGATATTGTGACAGAAAGATAAAGATGAGGGGGAAGGAGAGAGATATTGTGACAGAAAGATAGAGAGATGAGAGAGAGGAGAGGAGAGAGAGAGAGACAGAGAGAGAGAGAGAGAGAGAGAGAGAGAGAGAGAGAGAGAGAGACAGAGAGAGAGAGAGAGAGAGAGAGAGAGAGAGATGAGGGGGAGGAGAGAGAGAGATATTGTGACAGAAAGATAGAGAGAGAGATGAGGGGGAAGGAGAGAGAGAGATACTGTGACAGAAAGATAGAGGGAGAGAGATGAGGGGAAGATGAGGGGGAGAGAGAGATATTGTCACAGAAAGATAGAGAGAGAGAGATGAGGGGGAGGAGAGAGAGATATTGTGACAGAAAGATAGAGAGAGAGATGAGGGGGGAGGAGAGAGAGAGATATTGTGACAGAAAGATAGAGAGAGAGATGAGGGGGAAGGAGAGAGAGATATTGTGACAGAAAGATAGAGAGAGAGATGAGGGAAGGAGAAAGAGAGATATTGTCACAGAAAGATAGAGAGAGAGATGAGGGGGGAGGAGAGAGAGATATTGTGACAGAAAGATAGAGAGAGAGATGAGGGGGAAGGAGAAGAGAGATATTGTGACAGAAAGAAGAGAGAGAGAGAGAGATGAGGGGAAGGAGAGAGAGAGATATTGTCACAGAAAGATAGAGAGAGAGATGAGGGGGAAGGAGAAAGAGAGATATTGTCACAGAAAGAGAGAGAGAGAGAGATGAGGGGGAAGGAGAGAGAGAGATATTGTGACAGAAAGATAGAGAGAGAGATGAGGGGGAAGGAGAAAGAGAGATATTATCACAGAAAGAGAGAGAGAGATGAGGGGGAAGGAGAGAGAGATATTGTGACAGAAAGATAGAGAGAGAGAGGGGGAAGGAGAAAGAGAGATATTATCACAGAAAGAGAGAGAGAGAGAGATGAGGGGGAAGGAGAGAGAGAGATATTGTGACAGAAAGTTAGAGAGAGAGATGAGGGGGAAGGAGAGAGAGATATTGTGACAGAAAGAGAGATGAGGGGAAGGAGAGAGAGATATTGTGACAGAAAGATAGAGAGAGTGAGGGGGAAGGAGAAAGAGAGATATTGTCACAGAAAGAGAGAGAGAGAGAGATGAGGGGGAGGAGAGAGAGATATATTGTCACAGAAAGATAGAGAGAGATTTGGCCTTAAACAAAGAGAACATAGTGGCAGAATACCTGACCACTGTGACTGACCCAAACTTAAGGAAAGCTTCGACTATGTACAGACTCAGTGAGCACAGCCTTGCTGTTGAAAAAGGCCGCCGTAGTCAGACCTGGCTCTCAAGAGAAGACAGACTATGTGCACACTGCCCACAAAATGAGGTGGAAACTGAGCTGTACTTCCTAACCTCCTGCCAAATGCATGACCATATTAGAGACACATATTTCCCAATTTTGATAAACTCCCATATATACTGCGTGAAATTCCACAGTGTGCAAACACCATTGTAAATACAACCCATATTTATGCTTATTTATTTTCCCTTTTGCACTTTAACTAATTTGACATTTGACATTTGACATTTGTAATGTCTTTATTCTTTTGAATCTTCTGTATGTGTAATGTTTACTGTTCATTTTAATTGTTACTTTTGTATATTATCTACTCCACTTGCTTTGGCAATTTTAACATATGTTTCCCAAGACAATAAAGCTTCTTGAGTTGAATTGAGAGAGGGAGATAAAAAAAAGTGAGAGAGAGAGAGAGAGAGAGAGAGAGAGAGAGAGAGAGAGAGAGAGAGAGAGAGAGAGAGAGAGAGAGAGAGAGAGAGACAATCCTACCCTGCCATGACGATGAAGAAATCCAAACGGTTCCACGTGTCACCCAGGTAACAGCGATGGCCAAAGATTCCGAGGGCCATCATCTTCACCACCATTTCCACCGCAAAGAAGACATAGATGAACACATCGAAGGCCTGAGAGAGGGGGAGAGAGAGAGAGGGGAATGAGAGAGAGAGAGAGAGGAGGGGAGGGGAGAGAGAGAGAGAGAGAGAGAGAGAGAGAGAGAGAGAGAGAGAGAGAGAGAGAGAGAGAGGGAGGGGGTAGGAGATAGGGAGAGAAGAGAGGGGAGGGAGAGAGAGAGGGACGGAGAGGGGAGGGAGAGAGAGAGAGGGGAGTGAGAGAGAGAGAGAGGGAGAGGGCAGGAGAGAGAGAGAGAGAGAGAGAGAGAGAGAGAGAGAGAGAGAGAGAGAGGGAGGGGGTAGGAGATAGGGAGAGAAGAGAGGGGAGGGAGAGAGAGAGGGACGGAGAGGGAGGGAGAGAGAGAATGAGAGAGAGGGGGAGAGAGAGAGGGACGGAGGGGGTAGGAGATAGGGAGAGAAGAGGGGGAGAGAGAGAGGGAGGGAGGAGAGGAGAGAGAGAGAGAGAGAGAGAGAGAGAGAGAGAGAGAGAGAGGGAGGGAGAGAGAGAGAGAGAGAGAGAGAGAGAGAGAGAGAGAGAGAGAGAGAGAGAGAGAGGAGGGAGAGAGAGGGAGGAGAGGGGAGAGAGAGGGTGAGAGAGAGGGGGAGAGAGGAGAGGGATTGAAGATTGAGGTTGAAGATTGAGGGAGGGAGAGGGGGTGTGAAAGAGGGAGGGGGTGGTGGAGAGAGAGAAAGCAAGAGAGAGAGAGGAGGGGGGAGAGAGGAGAGAGAGGGCGAGGGGAGGGAAAGAAGGATTAAGGAGGGAGTGAAGGAGCAAGGAGAGGAAGTGGGTGAAGGAAGGAAACGAGGGGGAAAGTAGGAGGGAAGAAAGGATCATCAGCTTATTGAGAATACCTGATTTCCCTCCCTCCATATCACCCTTCTCCATCCTCCATTCCCTTCTTTCTGTAAACGACTAATGAAAAACTATTTGTTTGAACAGCAATCATCGAAAAGCTTACACATACACACGCGCGCACACGCATGTATACACACACACACACACACACACATCGAACCACGGTCCCTAATCAAGCAGCTAATTAAAACTGTATAAAGGCATAACCAATCTCTTCTGCTTCTGTTGTTGACATTAATATTGTTGTTGTTGTTGTTGTTATTGTTGGGCTTAATTCATTCACTCCAACATTCTGTTTGTTGTCTGCTGTTTATTCCAGGGATTACAGAATCATTACTTGGTTCAAAGAGTGCTCGTAATTGTATCAAATTGAATAATGCACGCAACATGATTTGAAATTGAACTGCATGATACAACCCATTTATTAGTTGTCCTGAGCTGAAAGCATTAGTATGGTCACAGTATAGTTGACAGAGCTGGAGTCTCTGTCCACTGACAGAGGTTCAGATTTTATATCCACCTTAATGATGAAGATTAGAATGGGATATGGCAATCTGATCATAGACCTGTAGTTAAGTCAAGTGACAACTCTGTCAATCGTCACCTTTGACCTTTGTGAAATGAAGGCAACGAGCGAGGAGAGACCCTCAGTAAAGATCGAGTACCAACGATCAAACTAAGTCATACCTCCTTGACATTTCCACAGGGTATCTCTTTCTATCCCTCCCTCCCTCCCGCTCTCCCTCCCTCAAATTTGACAGAAGGGCTCAAAGAATTTCAACTGTCTTTTTTCATCTCTGAGGATTCAGATAGAAAAAGACTGACAACGCACACGCTCTCAGACAAACAAACAAACACACACACACACACACACACACACACACACACACACACACACACACACACACACACACACACACACACACACACACACACACACACACACACACACACACACACACACACACACACACACACACACACACACACACACACACACACATCAACAGCTCTCAAGTCAGAAGTAATGTTCATCCATGTTTCTCAAATGTCACATTTCAATGTTGAACTCTGAATGGTAAAGGTAAGGGTTAAGATTAGGCATTAAGTCTGAATGGTAAAGGTAAGGGTTAAGATTAGGCATTAAGTCTGAATGGTTAAGGTAAGAGTTAAGGTTAGGCATTAAGTCTGAATGGTTACTGTAAGGGTTAAGGTTAGGCATTAAGTCTGAATGGTTACTGTAAGGGTTAATGTTAGGCATTAAGTCTGAATGGTTAAGGTAAGGGTTAAGGTTAGGCATTAAGTCTGAATGGTTACTGTAAGGGTTAAGGTTAGGCATTAACTCTGAATGGTTAAGGTAAGGGTTAAGGTTAGGCAGTAACTCTGAATGTTTAAGGTAAGGGTTAATTAATTAAACTCTGAATGTTTAAGGTTAGGCATTATCTCTGAATGTTTAAGGTAAGGGTTAAGGTTAGGCATTAATTCTGAATGTTTAAGGTAAGTCTGAATGGTTAAGGTAAGGGTTAAGGTTAGGCATTAATTCTGAATGGTTTAAGGTAAGGGTTAAGGTTAGGCATTAATTCTGAATGTTTAAGGTAAGGGTTAAGGTTTGGGATAGGTGTAGCCCTTTCCTGCAATCAAACGATATAGTGGCCTCATGGGAGGTCTGTTATTAATATTTTTTCACAATTCCATAATTAACAAACATTACTTTGAAAAGAATGCAAAAATCTGGTTTTGATATATATCAGCCTTCTGTGACGTACACCATCGCTCAAAAGTTTGGGGTCACATAGAAATGTCAAATCAAATTAAATGTATTTATCTCGCCCTTCGTACATCAGCTGATATCTCAAAGTGTTGTACAGTAACCCAGCCTAAAACCCCAAACAACAAGCAATGCAGGTGTAGAAGTGTCCACAAAAAATCTGCCGTTTCCAGCTACAATAGTCATTTACATCATTAACAATGTCTACACCACATTTCTGATCAATTTGATCTTATTTTAATGGACAAAACAAATCTGTAAAAAACAAGGACATTTCTAAGTGACCCCAAACTTTTGAACGATAGTGTATGTAAAGTGTGATATTGGGATGCAAACTCAACATTTGAACCTTTTCAGCTCTATATCTATAAGGCCATAACCATATATGTGAGGTGTATACTTTTGTTTCAAAGTAGATGTGTTTGACTACTCTGTGTGACCCTGAATTATACACTGCTGTAAAAGGGTAAAAAAAAAATCTCTGAAACAACTTTCCATTGCTGGATTCAGCCTTTAAAGTTTAAGATCAGAGGCTTACGACCATCCGCCATCCGCCATCCGCCATCCGCCATCCCCCCATCCACCATCCCCCATCCACCATCCGCCATCCACCATCCGCCATCCCCCCATCCGCCATCCACCATCCCCCCATCTGCCATCCCCCCATCCACCATCCCCCTATCCACCATCCCCCTATCCACCATCCCCCCATCCTCCATCCCCCCATCCACCATCCCCCATCCGCCATCCACCATCCATCCCCCATCCACCATCCGCCATCCGCCATCCCCCCATCTGCCATCCCCATCCACCATCCCCCATCCACCATCCACCCTATCCACCATCCCCCCATCCTCCATCCCCCCATCCACCATCCCCCCATCTGCCATCCACCATCCGCCATCCCCCATTCGCCATCCCCCCATCCGCCATCCCCCCATCCACCATCCACCATCCCCCATCTGCCATACACCATCCGCCATCCCCCATCCGCCATCCCCCCATCCGCCATCCGCCATTCCCCCATCTGCCATCCACCATCCGCCATCCACCATCCACCATTTGCCATCCGCCATCCACCATCCCCCATCCACCATCCGCCATCCCCCATCTGCCATCCACCATCCGCCATCCACCATTCGCCATCCACCATTCGCCATCCCCATCCGCCATCCACCATTCGCCATCCACCATCCACCATCCACCATCCGCCATCCACCATCCACCATCCGCCATCCGCCATCCACCATCCGCCATCCCCCCATCCGCCATCATCCCCATCCGCAATCCCCCATTCGCCATCCCCCATCCGCCATCCCCCCATCCGCCATCCCCCCATCCGCCATCCACCATCCGCCATCCCCCATCCGCCATCCCCCCATCCGCCATCCCCCATCCGCCATCCCCCCCGCCATCCCCCATCCGCCATCCCACCATCCGCCATCCACCATCCGCCATCCCCCATCCGCCATCCACCATCCGCCATCCACCATTCGCCATCCACCATCCCGCCATCCACCATCCGCCATCCACCATCCGCCATCCACCATCCGCCATCCACCATCCCCCATCCACCATCCACCATCCGCCATCCGCCATCCACCATCCGCCATCCACCATCCGCCATCCACCATCTGCCATCCCCATTCGCCATCCCCCCATCCCCATCCACCATCCGCCATCCACCATCTGCCATCCCCCATCCGCCATCCACCATCCGCCATCCACCATCCGCCATCCCCCATCCGCCATCCCCCCGCCATCCGCCATCCCCCATCCGCCATCCCACCATCCGCCATCCACCCCACCATTCGCCATCCACCATCCGCCATCCACCATCCATTCGCCATCCACCATCCCCCCATCCGCCATCCACCATCCGCCATCGCCATCCACCATCCCACCATCCACCATCCACCATCCACCATTCACCATCCCCCATCCGCCATCCACCATCCGCCATCCACCATCTACCATTCGCCATCCACCATCCCCCATCCACCACCCACCATCCGCCATCCGCCATCCGCCATCCACCATCCGCCATCCCCCATCCGCCATCCACCATCCCCATTCACCATCCCCCCCCATCCGCCATCCACCATCTACCATTCGCCATCCACCATCCCCCCATCCTCCATCCCCCCCATTCGCCATCCCCCCATCCGCCATGCACCATCCGCCATCCCCCCATCCGCCATCCCCCATCCGCCATCCCCCCATCCGCCATCCCCCCAGTCGCCATCCCCCCATCCGCTATCCCCCATCCGCCATCCCCCATCCGCCATCCCCCATTCGCCATCCCCCATCCGCCATCCACCATTCGCCATCCCCCCATCCGCCATCCCCATCCACAAAGCCCAAATCCTTGAAAACCTACTGGAAGGTAACAGTGCTCACTGTTGCCCCTAGTGGACAATTTCCACCTCATCTCCCGAAGTCCTCATACATGGATGGACGTCAAATACTGACTTACATCACAGGTGACCTGGCTGCACACACACACACACACACACACACACACACACACACACACACACACACACACACACACACACACACACACACACACACACACACACACACACACACACACACACACACACACACATGTTCATACATGCACACTGTGTGTCTCTGTATTCTCATCAGATCCTTGCAGGTCCTTGCACAGGGTTGCATAGTTAAACAGTATAAGTGTGTGTGTGTGTGTGTGTGTGTGTGTGTGTGTGTGTGTGTGTGTGTGTGTGTGTGTGTGTGTGTGTGTGTGTGTGTGTGTGTGTGTGTGTGTGTGTGTGTGTGTGTGTGTGTGTGTGTGTGTGTGTGTGTGTGTGTGTGTGTGTGATTGATTGATACTGACCTGTAGTACCTTACAGCGGTCTGAAGAGCAGTCTATGTTCTCACATGGTTGGTACATGCCCAGGGTCACACAGTTGAGTAATATCACCATTATACTGCAGCGCTCAAACCACGTAGAGGCACCAGGGTTAAGGATAATACACAGTGTAGAGAGACTGGATTAACAGAATATACAGACTGGATTAACAGGACAGAGAGGCTGGATTAACAGGACAGAGAGACTGGATTAACAGAATATACAGACTGGATTAACAGGACAGAGAGACTGGATTAACAAAACAGAGAGACTGGATTAACAGAACAGAGAGACTGGATTAACTGGACAGAAAGACTGGATTAACAGAATATACAGTCTGGATTAGCAGGACATACAGACTGGATTAACAGAACAGGGAGACCGGATTAACAGGACAGAGACACTGGATTAACATGTCATACAGACTGGATTAACTGGACAGAAAGACTGGATTAACAGAACATACAGACTGGATTAACAGGACATGGAGACTGGATTAACAGGACATGGAGACTGGATTTACAGAACATACAGACTGGATTAACAGAACATACAAACTGGATTAACAGGACATGGAGACTGGATTAACAGGACATGGAGACTGGATTTACAGAACATACAGACTGGATTAACAGAACATACAAACTGGATTAACAGGACATGGAGACTGGATTGATGGAGACTGAAGAAAGACTGGATTAACAGAAATGCATTAACAGGATATGGAGACTGGTTACTCATGACATTAATGAAAGTACTCATGACATTAATGAAAGTATCGCGGTACATGAAATAACTGAACTAAATACAAAAACAACAGAACGGAACGTGAAACTAATTACAGCCTATCTGGTGACTACAACACAGAGACAGGAACAAACACCCACAAAATGCAAAGCGAACTCAGGCTACCTAAATACGGTTCCCAATCAGAGACAACGATAAGCACCTGACTCTGATTGAGAATCGCCTCAGGCAGCCAAGCCTATACAACACCCCTAATTAGCCGCGATCCCAAATACTACAAACCCCAATACGAAAAACAACATATAAACCCATGTCACACCCTGGCCTACCCAAACATATAACAAAAACACAAAATACAATGACCAAGGCGTGACACATACAGACTGGATTAACAGAACATACAGACTGGATTAACAGGACATGGAGAATGGATTAACAGGACATGGAGACTGGATTTACAGAACATACAGACTGGATTAACAGAACATACAAACTGAATTAACAGGACATACAGACTGAACCACAGGCAACAACAGGGCCCTATTAATAACACAGTAGTTAGGTGGAACCACGTAGACAACAACAGGGCCCTATGATAACACTTTAGTTAGGTGGAACCACGGACAACAACAGGGCTCTATAATAACACATTAGTTAGGTGGAACCACATAGATAACAACAGGGCCCTATAATAACACATTAGTTAGGTGGAACCACATAGACAACAACAGGGCCCTATAATAACACTTTAGTTAGGTGGAACCACGTAGATAACAACAGGGCCCTATAATAACACTTTAGTTAGGTGGAACCACGTAGATAACAACAGGGCCCTATTAATAACACAGTAGTTAGGTGGAACCACGTAGACAACAACAGGGCCCTATGATAACACTTTAGTTAGGTGGAACCACGTAGATAACAACAGGGCCCTATAATAACACTTTAGTTAGGTGGAACCACGTAGATTACAACAGGGCCCTATAATAACACTTTAGTTAGGTGGAACCACGGACAACAACAGGGCCCTATAATAACACATTAGTTAGGTGGAACCACATAGATAACAACAGGGCCCTATAATAACACATTAGTTAGGTGGAACCACATAGACAACAACAGGGCCCTATAATAACACTTTAGTTAGGTGGAACCACGTAGATAACAACAGGGCCCTATAATAACACTTTAGTTAGGTGGAACCACGTAGATAACAACAGGGCCCTATAATAACACTAAACAACAACAGGGCCCTATAATAACACTTTAGTTAGGTGGAACCACGTAGATAACAACAGGGCCCTATAATAACACTTTAGTTAGGTGGAACCACGTAGATAACAACAGGGCCCTATTAATAACACAGTAGTTAGGTGGAACCACATAGACAACAACAGGGCCCTATGATAACACTTTAGTTAGGTGGAACCACGTAGATAACAACAGGGCCCTATAATAACACATTAGTTAGGTGGAACCACATAGACAACAACAGGGCCCTATAATAACACTTTAGTTAGGTGGAACCACGGACAACAACAGGGCCCTATAATAACACATTAGTTAGGTGGAACCACATAGATAACAACAGGGCCCTATAATAACACTTTAGTTAGGTGGAACCACATAGACAACAACAGGGCCCTATAATAACACTTTAGTTAGGTGGAACCACGTAGATAACAACAGGGCCCTATAATAACACTTTAGTTAGGTGGAACCACGGACAACAACAGGGCCCTATAATAACACTTTAGTTGGGTGGAACCACATAGACAACAACAGGGCCCTATAATAACCTTTAGTTAGGTAAGCCCTATAATAACACATTAGTTAGGTGGAACCACATAGACAACAACAGGGCCCTATAATAACACTTTAGTTAGGTGGAGTAGATAACAACAGGGCCCTATAATAACACTTTAGTTATGTGGAGAGGGAACACTTTAGTTAGAGTGGAGGGAGAGGAGGGAGGGAGGGAGGGAGGGAGGGAGGGAGGGAGGGAGGGAGGGAGGGAGGGAGGGAGGGAGGGAGGGAGGGGGGGTGAGATAGAAAGAGGGATAGGGAGACAGAGAGAGAGAGACAAAGAGAGAGCGAGATAGAAAGATGGATAGGGAGACAGAGAGAGAGAGACAGAGAGAGAGACAGAGAGAGAGCAAGATAGAAAGAGGGATAGGGAGACAGAGAGAGAGACAGAGAGAGAGACAGAGAGAGAGCAAGATAGAAAGAGGGATAGGGAGACAGAGAGAGAGACAGAGAGAGAGACAGAGAGAGCAAGATAGAAAGAGGGATAGGGAGAGAGAGAGACAGAGAGAGAGCAAGATAGAAAGAGGGATATGGAGACAGAGAGAGAGACAGAGAGAGAGACAGAGAGAGAGAAAGATAGAAAGAGGGATAGGGAGACAGAGAGAGAGACAGAGAGAGAGACAGAGAGAGAGAAAGATAGAAAGAGGGATAGGGAGACAGAGAGAGAAATCCAGACGTATAAAAAAGAACAGCAAGAGAATCCCAAGAAAGAAACTTCCCAGCAGTTCTTTGAAAAAAAAGTAGTGCAAAAAAAGTAGTGCACACTGCAGAGAATAGGGTGCCATTTGGGAAGCATCCATTGAATATGCATTGTGTCGTTGAGGGGCTGTGGATGAATACAAACACTAAAAGAGGTATTTAATAGTCCAGCAGGCCAAATCACCCTTTGGGGGATTAATTCATACAAAAGGCTCTGCTCTACTGCAACTTTGCTCTCCATCGCTGCCGGAACTACTTCCAACACTTCAGGGGGAATGGAGTTTAAAACACAGAGGGGAAGGAAAGAGGGGGAAAATAAATGACTTCTATGACTTCTGTAGGATAGAAAAAATATGCTCTTTTCTTTTCATTTCATTTTCTATACCTCTCACATTCTCATATAAAAAGGAGGAGGAGAAGTACTGGCAATTAAGTAATATACAATACAATGACAAATCCCTTCTTCAGATTTATGCGCAGCCCAAAGTCCCATATTAACATGTCATTACCATGAATGGATGATTTGTTTGGACATCTGAAGTACATATAATAGGCTTTTGAAATTAGGATCGTGGCCACAACATTACTGGAATCCTGGGCTTACAATAGAAGAATCCTGTGTATTTACATGAGTAGAATCCTGTGTATTACATCTGTAGAATCCTGTGTATTACATTAGTAAATCCTGTGTATTACATCAGTAGAATCCATTGTAGAATCCTGTGTATTACATTAGTAAAATCCTTTGTATTACATCAGCAGAATCCTGTGTATTACATCAGTAGAATCATGTGTATTACATTAGTAAAATCCTGTGTATTACATCAGTAGAATCCTGTGTATTACATTAGTAAAATCATGTGTATTACATCAGCAGAATCCTGTGTATTACATCAGTAGAATCATGTGTATTACATTAGTAAAATCCTGTGTATTACATCAGTAGAATCCTGTGTATTACATCAGTAAAATCATGTGTATTACATCAGCAGAATCCTGTGTATTACATCAGTAGAATCATGTGTATTACATTAGTAAAATCCTGAGTATTACATCAGCAGAATCCTGTGTATTACATCAGTAGAATCATGTGTATTACATTAGTAAAATCCTGTGTATTACATCAGTAGAATCCTGTGTATTACATTAGTAAAATCCTTTGTATTAAATCAGCTGAATCCTGTGTATTACATCAGTAGAATCCTGTGTATTACATGAGTAAAATCCTGTGTATTACATCAGCAGAATCCTGTGTATTACATCAGCAGAATCATGTGTATTACCACAGTAGAATCCTGTGTATTACCTCAGTAGATTCCTGTGTATTACTTCAGTAGAGTCCTGTGTATTACATCAGCAGAATCCTGTGTATTACATCAGCAGAATCATGTGTATTACCACAGTAGAATCCTGTGTATTACCTCAGTAGATTCCTGTGTATTACTTCAGTAGAGTCCTGTGTATTACATCAGTAGAATCCTGTATTACATCAATAGAATCCTGTATTCCATCAGTAGAATCTTGTATTACCTCAGTAGAATCCTGTGTAGAATCCTGTATTACTTACTTGATGTTCACCGTACCTGAATCTGTCACGCCTTGGTCATTGTATTTTGTGTTTTTGTTTTGTTTGGGTAGGCCAGGGTGTGACATGGGTTTATATGTTGTTTTTCGTATTGGGGTTTGTAGTATTTGGGATCGCGGCTGATTAGGGGTGTTGTATAGGCTTGGCTGCCTGACGCGATTCTCAATCAGAGTCAGGTGATTCTCGTTGTCTCTGATTGGGAACCGTATTTAGGGAGCCATAGTTTCGCTTTGTATTTCGTGGGTGATTGTTCCTGTCTTTGTGTAGTGTTCACCAGATAGGCTGTAATAGGTTCACGTTCCGTTTGTTGTTTTCGTCTTTCAGTTATTTCATGTACCGCATTTTCATTCATTAAAGTCATGAGTAACCAACACGCTGCATTTCGGTCCGACTCTCTTCCTTCAAAAGACGAATGCCGTTACAGAATCCTCACTGTCCTTCCTATTCTAAAAGCCTAGATGTTCTATACATGCATTACTATGGATAAAGACAGACAATGTGCAACACACACACACACATACACACACGCATGAACGCACATGCGCACAAAGCACACTCACACATATAAATGAATAACTTGTAGCTATTAATGGTATTTAAAGGGAAATATTCAGAGTTCTGAAGAACACGTTTCATTAATATCACAACAGATCTATAATACAGTACAATGTATCACAACAGATCCATAATACAGTACAATGTATCACAACAGATCTATAATACAGTACAATGTATCACAACAGATCCATAATACAGTACCATGTATCACAACAGATCTATAATACAGTACCATGTATCACAACAGATCCATAATACAGTACCATGTATCACAACAGATCTATAATACAGTACCATGTATCACAACAGATCTATAATACAGTACCATGTATCACAACAGATCTATAATACAGTACCATGTATCACAACAGATCTATAATACAGTACCATGTATCACAACAGATCTATAATACAGTACCATGTATCACAACAGATCCATAATACAGTACCATGTATCACAACAGATCTATAATACAGTACCATGTATCACAACAGATCTAATACAGTACCATGTATCACAACAGATCCATAATACAGTACAATGTAACACAACAGATCTAATACAGTACAATGTAACACAACAGATCTATAATACAGTACAATGTAACACAACATATCTATAATACAGTACAATGTAACACAACAGATCTAATACAGTACCATGTATCACAACAGATCTATAATACAGTACAATGTAACACAACAGATCTATAATACAATACAATGTAACACAACAGATCTATAATACAGTACAATGTAACACAACAGATCTAATACAGTACAATGTAACACAACAGATCTATAATACAGTACAATGTAACACAATAGATCTATAATACAGTACAATGTAACACAACAGATCTATAATACAGTACAATGTAACACAACAGATCTATAATACAGTACAATGTAACACAACAGATCTAATACAGTACAATGTAACACAACAGATCTAATACAGTACAATGTAACACAACAGATCTAATACAGTACAATGTAACACAACATATCTATAATACAGTACAATGTAACACAACAGATCTAATACAGTACAATGTAACACAACAGATCTAATCCAGAAAATCACATTGTAGGATTTTTAAAGAATTCAGATATTAAGTATACCACCTGCAATCCAGCAGAAAAGGCTTGTGTTTAAGTGTTGTTATTGCTGAGGTATTGCAGGAGGAAGAAAGGGCATAGAGATGTAGCTTTGCAATCAGTTATACCTTGAAATAACAATACCACAATACTCCATTAGAAACAAAACCAACATATTAAGACTTATACCATACCACCTGCAGATTACAAGGCTGGGAGGTGGATAAAGCATTGATATTGGTGAGGTAAAAGTGGAGGGAAGGAGAGAAGGGTGTGTAGGGTATCCCAGGTCCTGGAGGGCCGCAGGCGCTTCATATTATTGTTTTAACCCACCTGGAACACCAGCTGTGTTGAAGTTAGCCGATCACTGAACTAATCTTTTAGCTCAGTTGGTCCGGTTGCCTCCAGGAACAGGGTTGCCGACACCTGAAGTAGGCCTTGAAAGCACAATACCACAGGACTCCATTAAAAACCAAAACATATGGTATCATACCACCTGCAGACTAAGAGAAGCTTCCAGACGGTATTGACATTGGTGGTACAGGGTGGTACAGGCTGGTACCGGGTGGTTCAGGCTGGTACAGGGTGGTACAGGCTGGTACAGGGTGGTACAGGGTGGTACAGTCAGGTACAGGCTGGTACAGGGTGGTACAGGCTGGTACAGGGTGGTACAGGGTGGTACAGTGTGATACAGGCTGGTACAGTGTGGTACAGGCTGGTACAGTGTGGTACAGGCTGGTACAGGCTGGTACAGTGTGGTACAGGCTGGTACATGGTGGTACCGGGTGGTACAGGCTGGTACATGGTGGTACCGGGTGGTACAGGCTGGTACATGGTGGTACCGGGTGGTACAGGCTGGTACAGAGTGGTACAGGCTGGTACATGGTGGTACAGGCTGGTACAGTGTGGTACAGGCTGGTACATGGTGGTACAGGCTGGTACAGAGTGGTACAGGCTGGTACATAGTGGTACAGGCTGGTACAGTGTGGTACAGGCTGGTACAGTGTGGTACAGGCTGGTACAGTGTGGTACAGGCTGGTTCAGTGTGGTACAGGCTGGTACATGGTGGTACAGGCTGGTACAGTGTGTTACAGGCTGGTACAGTGTTGTACAGGCTGGTACAGGCTGGTACAGTGTGGTACAGGCTGGTACAGTGTGGTACAGGCTGGTACATGATGGTACAGGCTGGTACAGTGTGTTACAGGCTGGTACAGTGTGGTACAGGCTGGTACAGTATGGTACAGGCTGGTACATGGTGGTACAGTGTGGTACAGGCTGGTACATGGTGGTACAGGGTGGTACAGAGTGGTACAGGCTGGTACATGATGGTACAGTGTGGTACAGGCTGGTACATGGTGGTACAGGCTGGTACAGTGTGGTACAGGGTGGTACAGAGTAGTACAGGCTGGTACATGGTGGTACAGGCTGGTACATGGTGGTACAGGCCGGTACAGGCTGGTACATGGTGGTACAGGGTGGTACAGAGTGGTACAGGCTGGTACATGGTGGTACAGGGTGGTACAGAGTGGTACAGGCTGGTACAGGCTGGTACATGGTGGTACAGGCTGGTACATGGTGGTACAGGGTGGTACAGAGTGGTACAGGCTGGTACATGGTGGTCAGGCTGGTACATGGTGGTACAGGCTGGTACATGGTGGTACAGGGTGGTACAGGCTGGTCAGGGTGGTACAGGCTGGTACAGGGTGGTACAGGCTGGTACAGGGTGGTACAGGGTGGTACAGTCAGGTACAGGCTGGTACAGGGTGGTACAGGCTGGTACAGGGTGGTACAGGGTGGTACAGTGTGATACAGGCTGGTACAGTGTGGTACAGGCTGGTACAGTGTGGTACAGGCTGGTACAGGCTGGTACAGTGTGGTACAGGCTGGTACATGGTGGTACCGGGTGGTACAGGCTGGTACATGGTGGTACCGGGTGGTACAGGCTGGTACATGGTGGTACCGGGTGGTACAGGCTGGTACAGAGTGGTACAGGCTGGTACATGGTGGTACAGGCTGGTACAGTGTGGTACAGGCTGGTACATGGTGGTACAGGCTGGTACAGAGTGGTACAGGCTGGTACAT
>NW_025744766.1:127500-135000 GCF_021184085.1 Oncorhynchus gorbuscha
CACACACACACACACACACACACACGTGCTGTCCCAGCACTGCCAGTGAAGCTGTTCCCACGGGAACGCTATGCACATAACGATCACCAGGGACAACCATGTAGACAGTCTGATAACGCTACTTTACCTCTAAGACAAGGATGTGGGTGTGTACCCCTCCCTTCCTCCCTTCACTCCTTCCCTTTGTCCTTTGGGTGGCTCAGTTGGTAGAGCATTGAGCTTGTGGTACCATAAACACGTCATATAGTATGTGATGATACTCTGGATATACTGTGTGTACTTTGATCAACATGCCTGTCCTAGTTATATAATATATACACAGGTAACTACATCCCTGTTACTAGGGAACCTCAGAACCTGTAACTACCTTCAACAGCGTCCAACTACCTTCAGCTGCCATCAACTGCCTTCCACTGTCTTCAACTGTCTTCAAGTGACTACAACTGTCTTCAAGTGACTACAACTGTCCTCAACTGCCTTCCACTGTCTTCAACTGTCTTCAAGTGACTACAACTGTCTTCAAGTGACTACAACTGTCTTCAACTGCCTTCCACTGACTTCAACTGACTACAACTGTCTTCCACTATCCTCAACTGTCTCCAAGTGACTACAACTGTCTTCAAGTGACTACAACTGTCTTCAACTGTCTTCAAGTGACTACAACTGTCTTCCACTGTCTTCAACTGACTACAACTGTCTTCAACTGACTTCAACTGACTACAACTGTCTTCAACTGACTACAACTGACTTCCACTGTCTTCAAGTGACTACAACTGTCTTCCACTATCTTCAACTGACTACAACTGTCTTCAACTGACTACAACTGTCTTCAACTGACTTCCACTGTCTTCAACTGACTACAACTGTCTTCCACTATCCTCAACTGACTTCAACTGTCTTCAAGTGACTACAACTGTCTTCAAGTGACTACAACTGTCTTCAACTGCTTTCCACTGACTTCAACTGACTTCAACTACCTTCAGCTGCCCTCAACTGTCTTCCACTATCTTCAACTGGCTTCAAGTGACTACAACTGTCTTCGAGTGACTACAACTGTCTTCAACTGTCTTCAAGTGACTACAAGTGACTACAACTGTTTTCAACTGACTTCAACTGTCTTCAACTGCCTTCCACTGTCTTTGACTGACTACAAGTGACTACAACTGTCTTCAACTGACTTCAACTACCTTCAGCTGCCCTCAACTGCCTTCCACTGTTTTCCACTGTCTTCAACTGCCTTCCACTGTCTTCAACTGCCTTCCACTGTCTTCCACTGTCTTCCACTATCTTCAACTGTCTTCAAGTACTACAACTGACTACAACTGTCTTCAACTGACTACAACTGTCTTCAAGTGACTACAAGTGACTACAACTGTTTTCAACTGACTTCAACTGACTTCAACTGCCTTTCACTGTCTTCAACTGACGTCAACTGTCTTCAACAGACCTCAACTGTCTTCAACTGACTTCGACTGTCTTCAAATCTCTTTAACTGACTTCAACTACCTTCAACTGTCTTCAAAAGACTTCAACTGTCTTCAAGTGACTACAACTGTCTTCAACTTACTACAACTGTCTTCCATTGTCTTCAACTGTATACAACTGTCTTCAACAGCCTCCAACTACCTTCAGCTGCCCTCAACCGCCTTCAACTTCCTTCAACTGTCTTCAAGTGACTACAACTGTCTTCAAGTGACTACAAGTGACTACAACTGTCTTCAACTACATTCAACTGACTTCAACCTCAGTTAACTGCCTTCAGCTGTCATCAAATGCCTTTGACTGCCTTCAACTGTCTTCAAGTCAAGTCAACAAGTACAACCCAGAGTTTTTCTAAAAGGACATAAGTTCTATTAGTTTATATTTCTGTTTTGGAAATATTCTGTTTTGCTTGGACATAAACACACACACACACACTGATGTGCACACACACACACACACACACACACGCACAAACACACACACACACCATCTAAACTAAACTCAAAAACACACCAGCAGGAGGTCAAGCCACCCGTCTGGCAGGACTACTGGAACTTCCAGATCACCATAGTGATGACACCGGCTTTGAGGCGACTGAGGGAGACCAAAACAGCAAAAAAAAGAGAGTAAAAAAAGAGAAGGAAATGACAAGAGGAAAACACATCAGAGTTGATGCTAATGATGGTGGAGGCAGGTGATGTGTCTGCCAAAACTCACACACACACACTGGTCCAAAAACCTGCTGTGTTAATTGCAGGGCTGCTGGTTCTCTTGAAGGCTGACGCTCACCTTGGCTGACCCCTCACCACCCTGCACACAACACACACACACGCACACACACATACACCTCACCACGGGGGCCAGCTACAGAGCGAGCTGTGTGTTATTTCAGCACCAACTGCCACAGCAGGCTTCACCTGGCTGATGGTAATTTAGGTTGGCATCCACCACAGAGCAGGCAGACTGTAGCTAACAGACCTGACAGTAGTGGGCGACCTGGAGTCTATACACTCTGAAATCATAGCATAATCTCTACTAATTATCTCTCTATGTGAATCCCAATTCCATTTGCAAGTTCAACAGGGTATTTTGAAAGATTGCTTGGCCTTCTGTTATTTTAAGTTCTGCAAAGATAAATAATTACTGCCAAATACAAGTCAATGTGATGCAAATCCGCTACCAAGCTGCAGTTCAGTCATGTTTCTAAATTAACAGGGTTTTCTATGCTTGGTTACCGTTGCACTATTCAAATGTTTACCAAAGATAATGAAACAGGGTCAATATATTACCACTTGGTAAAAATATATTGTGTTCCCCAAAGGTCAGTGTAAGGTCACCCAACGCTCAATGTCCCTTAATTATGCCCTGAGGGGAGATGGAAAAATAGCAAACTCCAACCAACACTACTCCGTCAAGTAAAACAAATCTGGTGTGCCCCAAGGGTCTGTGTTGGGTCCAATATCCAACTCTCAATGTCCCTTTATGTTGTCCTGAAGGACAAACCAACTCCAGCAAGGATGCATCCGAGATGGCACCTTATTCTCTATATATAATGCAGTAGACACACCCACATATATAATGCAGTAGACACACCCACATATATAATGCAGTAGACACACACACATATATAATGCAGTAGACACACCCACATATATAATGCAGTAGACACACCCACATATATAATGCAGTAGACACACCCACATATATAATGCAGTAGACACACCCACATATATAATGCAGTAGACACACCCACATATATAATGCAGTAGACACACACACATATATAATGCAGTAGACACACCCACATATATAATGCAGTAGACACACACACATATATAATGCAGTAGACACACACACATATATAATGCAGTAGACACACCCACATATATAATGCAGTAGACACACCCACATATATAATGCAGTAGACACACCCACATATATAATGCAGTAGACACACCCACATATATAATGCAGTAGACACACCCACATATATAATGCAGTAGACACACCCACATATATAATGCAGTAGACACACCCATAATCAATAAAGACCCGGTCACTATAGTGAGATACTGGTGGTATTATTGAAGTTATTGATCTACTGTGTGGGTTAAAGGACCTCAGACATAAAACACCATCGGAGGGCTGAAACCCTTACAGTTTTCTGGAGTGGTTGTCAATGACACATAAGATGGGTTAATTGATTATTACAGGCAAATTAGTGTGTGTGTGTGTGTGTGTGTGTGTGTGTGTGTGTGTGTGTGTGTGTGTGTGTGTGTGTGTGTGTGTGTGTGTGTGTGCGTGCGTGCGTGCGTGCGTGCGTGCGTGCGTGCGTGCGTGCGTGCGTGCGTGCGTGCGTGCGTGCGTGCGTGCGTGTGTGTGTGTGTGCATGCCCTTAGGAAGTGAAGTTGCTAACTTAATTTGTCCCGTAGTAAATGAAGTTTATCCCTTTATGACCATGAAGGGAAGATCACATATCAAAGGGAACCGAGGCCTTTGGGGGTGAAATTAGATTTTGATGGAAATCCAAATGATAGGCAAGCAGAAATGTTGGAGTCAAGAGGAGCGAGAGAGAAGAGGAGAGAGAGAGAGAGAGAGGTAGAGAGAGAGAGAGAGAGAGAGAGAGAGAGAGAGAGAGAGAGAGAGAGAGAGAGAGAGAGAGAGAAGAGGAGCGAGAGAGAGAGAGAGAGAGAGAAGAGAGAGAGAGAGAGAGAGAGAGAGAGAGAGAGAGAGAGAGAGAGAGAGAGAGAGAGAGAGAGAGAGAGAGAGAGAGAGAGAGAGAGAGAGAGAGAGAGAGAGAGAGAGAGAGAGAGAGAGAGAGAGAGAGAGAGAGAGAGAGAGAGAGAGAGAGAGAGAGAGAGAGAGAGAGAGAGAGAGAGAGAGAGAGAGAGAGAGAGAGAGAGAGAGAGAGAGAGAGAGAGAGAGAGAGAGAGAGAGAGAGAGAGAGAGAGAGAGAGAGAGAGAGAGAGAGAGAGAGAGAGAGAGAGAGAGAGAGAGAGAGAGAGAGAGAGAGAGAGAGAGAGAGAGAGAGAGAGAGAGAGAGAGAGAGAGAGAGAGAGAGAGAGAGAGAGAGAGAGAGAGAGAGAGAGAGAGAGAGAGAGAGAGAGAGAGAGAGAGAGAGAGAGAGAGAGAGAGAGAGAGAGAGAGAGAGAAGAGAGAGAGAGAGAGAGAGAGAGAGAGAGAGAGAGAGAGAGAGAGAGAGAGAGAGAGAGAGAGAGAGAGAGAGAGAGAAGAGAGAGAGAGAGAGAGAGAGAGAGAGAGAGAGAGAGAGAAGAGAGAGAGAGAGAGAGAGAGAGAGAGAGAGAGAGAGAGAGAGAGAGAGAGAGAGAGAGAAGAATCCATAGACTCTAACCACTTCTGGGAAAATTGGAAAACACTAAACAAACAACAACACGAAGAATTATCTATCCAAAATGGAGATATATGGGTAAACCACTTCTCCAATCTTTTTGGTTCTATAACAAAGAACAAAGAGCAAAAACATATACATGATCAAATACAGATCTTAGAATCAACTATTAAAGACTACCACTGGATTCTCCAATTACATTGAATGAGTTACAGGACAAAATAAAAACCCTTCAACCCAAAAAGGCCTGTGGTGTTGATGGTATCCTCAATGAAATGATCAAATATACAGACAACAAATTCCAATTGGCTATACTAAAACTCTTTAACATCATACTTAGCTCTGGTATCTTCCCCAATATTTGGAACCAAGGACTGATCACCCCAATCCACAAAAGTGGAGACAAATTTGACCCCAATAACTACCGTGGAATATGTGTCAACAGTAACCTTGGGAAAATCCTCTGCATTATTATTAACAGCAGACTCGTACATTTCCTCAATGAAAACAATGTACTGAGCAAATGTCAAATTGGCTTTTTACCAAATTACCGTACAACAGACCATGTATTCACCCTGCACACCCTAATTGACAACCAAACAAACCAAAACAAAGGCAAAGTCTTCTCATGCTTTGTTGATTTCAAAAAAGCATTCGACTTAATCTGGCATGAGGGTCTGCTATACAAACTGATGGAAAGTGGTGTTGGGGGTAAAACATATGACATTATAAAATCCATGTACACAAACAACAAGTGTGCGGTTAAAATTGGCAAAAAATACACACATTTCTTCACACAGGGTCGTGGGGTTAGACAGGGATGCAGCTTAAGCCCCACCCTCTTCAACATATATATCAACGAATTGGCGCGGGCACTAGAAAAGTCTGCAGCACCCGGCCTCCCCCTGCTAGAATCTGAAATCAAATATCTGCTGTTTGCTGATGATCTGCCGTTAAATTCTACAACCACCTAAAAGGAAGCGATTCACAAACCTTCCATAACAAAGCCATCACCTACAGAGAGATGAACCTGGAGAAGAGTCCCCTAAGCAAGCTGGTCCTGGTGCTCTGTTCACAAACACAAACACACCCTACAGAGCCCCAGGACAACAGCACAATTAGACCCAACCAAATCATGAGAAAACAAAAAGATAATTACTTAACACATTGGAAAGAATTAACAAAAAAACAGAGCAAACTAGAATGCTATTTGGCCCTACACAGAGAGTACACAGTGGCAGAATACCTGACCACTGTGACTGACCCAAAATTAAGGAAAGCTTTGACTATGTACAGACTCAGTGAGCATAGCCTTGCTATTGAGAAAGGCCGCCGTAGGCAGACATGGCTCTCAAGAGAAGACAGGCTATGTGCTCACTGCCCACAAAATGAGGTGGAAACTGAGCTGCACTTCCTAACCTCCTGCCCAATGTATGACCATATTAGAGAGACATATTTCCCCCAGATTACACAGATCCACAAAGAATTCGAAAACAAAAAAGGGCAACCAGTGAAGAACAAACACCATTGTAAATACAACCCATATTTATGCTTATTCATTTTATCTTGTGTCCTTTAACTATTTGTACATTGTATATATATATATATAATATGACATTTGTAATGTCTTTACTGTTTTGAAACTTCTGTATGTGTAATGTTTACTGTTAATTTTTGTTGTTTTTCACTTTATATATTCACTTTGTATGTTGTCTACCTCACTTGCTTTGGCAATGTTAACACATGTTTCCCATGCCAATAAAGCCCTTGAATTGAATTGAATTGAATTGAATTGAGAGTGAAGAGGAGAGAGAGAGAAGAGGAGAGAGAGAGAGAGAGAGAGAGAGAGAGAGAGAGAGAGAGAGAGAGAGAGAGAGAGAGAGAGAGAGAGAGAGAGAGAGAGAGAGAGAGAGAAGAGAGAGAGAGAGAGAGAGAGAGAGAGAGAGAGAGAGAGAGAGAGAGAGAGAGAGAGAGAGAGAGAGAGAGAGAGAGAGAGAGAGAGAAAGAGAGAGAGAGAGAGAGAGAAAGAAGAGCGGGAGAGAGAGAGAAAGAGAGAGACATAGAGAGAGAGACACACACAGAGAGAGAAAGAGAGAGACACAGAGAAAGAGAGAGAAGAGAGAAACACACACAGAGAGAGAAAGAGAGAGACACAGAGAGAGAGAGAAGAGAGAGAAGAGAGAAACACACACAGAGAGAGAGAGAAGAGAGAGACACAGAGAGAGAGAGAGAAGAGAGAAACACAGAGAGAGAGAGAGAGAAGAGAGAGACACACACAGAGAGAGAGAGAAGAGAGAGAGAGAGAGAGAGAGAGAGAGAGAGAGAGAAGAGAGAGAGAGAGAGAGAGAGAGAGAGAGAGAGAGAGAGAGAGAGAGAGAGAGAGAGAGAGAGAGAGAGAGAGAGAGAGAGAGAGAGAGAGAGAGAGAGAGAGAGAGAAGAGAGAGCGGGAGAGAGAGAGAAAGAGAGAGACATAGAGAGAGAGACACAGACAGAGAGAGAAAGAGAGAGACACAGAGAAAGAGAGAAGAGAGAAACACACACAGAGAGAGAAAGAGAGAGACACAGAGAGAGAGAGAAGAGAGAGAAGAGAGAAACACACAGAGAGAGAGAGAGAAGAGAGAGACACAGAGAGAGAGAGAGAGAGAGAGAGAGAGAGAGAGAGAGAGAGA
>NW_025744767.1:0-6003 GCF_021184085.1 Oncorhynchus gorbuscha
CTATTAAGTTAATGAATAAGGTGGCGAATCGCATCTCTGCATGTCTGGCAGACATATCAGTGTGGATGACGGATCACCATCTCAAGCTGAACTTCGGCAAGACGGAGCTGCTCTTCCTCCCGGGAAGGACTGCCCGTTCCATGATCTCGCCATCACGGTTGACAACTCCATTGTGTCCTCCTCCCAGAGCGCTAAGAACCTTGGCGTGATCCTGGACAACACCCTGTCGTTCTCAACTAACATCAAGGCGGTGGCCCGTTCCTGTAGGTTCATGCTCTACAACATCCGCAGAGTACGACCCTGCCTCACACAGGAAGCGGCGCAGGTCCTAATCCAGGCACTTGTCATCTCCCGTCTGGATTACTGCAACTCGCTGTTGGCTGGGCTCCCTGCCTGTGCCATTAAACCCCTACAACTCATCCAGAACGCCGCAGCCCGTCTAGTGTTCAACTTTCCCAAGTTCTCTCACGTCACCCCGCTCCTCCGCTCTCTCCACTGGCTTCCAGTTGAAGCTCGCATCCGCTACAAGACCATGGTGCTTGCCTACGGAGCTGTGAGGGGAACGGCACCTCAGTACCTCCAGGCTCTGATCAGGCCCTACACCCAAATAAGGGCACTGCGTTCATCCACCTCTGGCCTGCTCGCCTCCCTACCACTGAGGAAGTACAGTTCCCCTCAGCCCAGTCAAAACTGTTCGCTGCTCTGGCTCCCCAATGGTGGAACAAACTCCCTCACGACGCCAGGACAGCGGAGTCAATCACCACCTTCCGGAGACACCTGAAACCCCACCTCTTTAAGGAATACTTAGGATAGGATAAAGTAATCATTCTCACCCCCCGTGTCCCCTTAAAATATTTAGATGCACTATTGTAAAGTGGCTGTTCCACTGGATGTCATAAGGTGAATGCACCAATTTGTAAGTCGCTCTGGATAAGAGCGTCTGCTAAATGACTTAAATGTAAATGTAAATGTAAATTACCATCATCAGTATATTACCATCAGGCATGGCTGCCATGTGTACGCGTGGGTACGTTCATTTAATCTTCAAAAGCTGACATGCCAAGACCAGGGATAATCCAATTAGACCTAAACAGGCAATGCGCTCTCTGCTGTAAACACTCAGGTTCCTATTAAAGTCGAAAAAGGCTGCATCTGAAATGTCCACACACATCTACATTATATATACAAAACTAGTATGTGAACCCCCTTCAAATTGGTGGATTTGACTATTTCAGCCACACCTGTTGCTGACAAGTGTATAAAATCGGGCACGCAGCTACAGTGGTTCCTCCTTTAAAAGTTGTGTCATACTGCGGCACGCCTTGCGTGCTGCCTCGGCATGCTGTGGCACGTCCTTTAATTCTCAGCCATTTTTTCTGTTACTGCAAGTTATTGCTAGTTTGACCACCAGAGGGGATCTTTGAGAAGCATTTGATAGTATTCTGTATTGGCATTACCAGAGAATTGAAAACCTTTTTTGTAATAACATAGTATATGGGATTGATTTTAAGAAATTTGGCTTAATTAATTTGATTAATACTATGGTGTTTCAATTCAGAGAAAAGGGAAAAAGGAAGCCCTCATGGTTTCTATGGCGCTGTACAACACGACGCCGGGAGTATGCTACAGGATCGGAGGATTCTAAATTGTTTGCCTTTATTAGACAACTTTGTTACAACATTTCGGTAAATCAGTGATATTTATTCCCATAGTAATTTGTTATGGATCCATAACTAAATCAACATGTGCATCTTGAAAGATTACTTTTTATCATTATTTTATTAACAAAATGTGTTTATTTGTTTATTAGGCTACTGTCCAGTCTACAATAAATACTGTCGTAAACATGTAGAAAATAGTCCAAATAAATAAAATCCTGGAATGAGTAGGTGTCCAAACTTTTGACTGGTACTTGCTTAATTAATAATTTGACTAATATTATGATGATTAATACTATTCCATGAAAAATGAAATACCCTCTGCGTTTCTGTTAGAATGGAACTGAAAATATGGCGCTGTACAATGTGAATCCATATGTGTTATTTCATAGTTGTGATGTCTACTACATAATTAGACATTAGACATTACACAACACTAGTGACACTCATTTCGCCTATGGTAGGCCTACAATATATCGAAAAAAATGTTTCAATGATCTTGTCTCTCCTCCAATAATTACATTTAGAGGATTGGAGGACTAAATTAATATCCAAGCGGCATTTGCTGTTGGGATCTGTGAGAATATCTGAGAATATCTAAGTTTAAAAAAATATAATTCTAAATTAGTTAATAACAAATCGCTTTGTTTAAAAAGTAACAATATCTTGGAGATTTCGTTTTCATTTTTTCCTAGAATTTGAGTGAGAAAATGGCAAAAAAGCAGACATCACTTGCTTATATTCAGTCAACACATATCTCAAGAAAATCATGGCATATTTGAACGAGTAATTCGTTATAGACCCATAACTATTTTTTATTTTATTTTTATTTTTTAATTAACAGCTCGGTTTTGAATAGTAACTGTGTTAAGGGTGGAATTTTGGGTGGGGTGAGGAAAGGCGTGACTTTAAGGTTACAATAGGCTATAAGTATACAGTAGATTGACGATTTTCCTCACTTTGATTATATAGTGGGTAGTGGGCACCCTGGCGTTACAAGCGCCATGCTCTACCATCTGAGCTACACAGGACCAGAATATGTTTTCCGCGGCGACGCGGATCCTGTGTTCTGCCTTACAAACAGGACAACGGAATGGATCGCATGCAGCGACCCAAGGAAACGACCTGAAAAAGAGGGAAACGCGGCGGTGTTCTGGTCAGACTCCGGAAAAGGGCACATCGCGCACCACTTCCCAGTATTCTTCTTGCCAATGTCCAGTCTCTCGACAACAAGGTTGATGAAATCCGAGCAAGGGTGGCATTCCAGAGGGACATCAGAGACTGCAACGTTCTCTGCTTTACGGAGACATGGCTTACTGGGAAAACGCTATCCAGGGCGGTGCAGCCAACGGGTTTCTCCACGCATCGCGCCGACAGAAACAAACATCTCTCTGGTAAGAAGAGTGGAGGGGGCGTATGCCTCATGACTAACGGGACATGGTGTGATGAAGAAAACATACAGGAACTCAAATCCTTCTGTTCACCTGATTTAGAATTCCTCACAATCAAATGTAGACCGCATTATCTTCCAAGAGAATTCTCTTCGATTATAATCACAGCCGTATATATCCCCCCCAAGCAGACACATCGATGGCTCTGAACGAACTTTATTTAACTCTTTGCAAACTGGAAAACATTTATCCGGAGGCTGCATTCATTGTAGCTGGGGATTTTAACAAAGCCAATCTGAAAACAAGACTCCCTAAATTTTATCAGCATATCGATTGCGCAACCAGGGGTGGTAAAACCTTGGATCATTGTTACTCTAACTTCCGCGACGCATATAAGGCCCTGCCCCGCCCCTTCGGAAAAGCTGACCACGACTCCATTTTGCTGATCCCTGCCTACAGACAGAAATTAAAACAAGAGGCTCCCACGCTGAGGTCTGTCCAACGCTGGTCAGAACAAGCTGACTCTACACTCCAAGACTGCTTCCATCACGTGGACTGGGACATGTTTCGTATTGCGTCAGATGGGAATATTGACGAATACGCTGATTCGGTGTGCGAGTTCATTAGAACGTGCGTCGAAGATGTCGTTCCCATAGCAACGATAAAAACATTCCCTAACCAGAAACCGTGGATTGATGGCAGCATTCGCGTGAAACTGAAAGCGCGAACCACTGCTTTTAATCAGGGCAAGGTGTCTGGCAACATGACTGAATACAAACAGTGCAGCTATTCCCTCCGTAAGGCTATCAAACAAGCTAAGCGTCAGTACAGAGACAAAGTGGAATCTCAATTCAATGGCTCAGACACAAGAGGCATGTGGCAGGGTCTACAGTCAATCACGGACTACAAGATGAAATCCAGCCCAGTCACGGACCAGGATGTCTTGCTCCCAGGCAGACTAAATAACTTTTTGCCCGCTTTGAGGACAATACAGTGCCACTGACACGGCCTGCAACGGAAACATGCAGTCTCTCCTTCACTGCAGCCGAGGTGAGTAAGACATTTAAACGTGTTAACCCTCGCAAGGCTGCAGGCCCAGACGGCATCCCCAGCCGCGCCCTCCGAGCATGCGCAGACCAGCTGGCCGGTGTGTTTACGGACATATTCAATCAATCCCTATACCAGTCTGCTGTTCCCACATGCTTCAAGAGGGCCACCATTGTTCCTGTTCCCAAGAAAGCTAAGGTAACTGAGCTAAACGACTACCGCCCCGTAGCACTCACTTCCGTCATCATGAAGTGCTTTGAGAGACTAGTCAAGGACCATATCACCTCCACCCTACCTGACACCCTAGACCCACTCCAATTTGCTTACCGCCCAAATAGGTCCACAGACGATGCAATCTCAACCACACTGCACACTGCCCTAACCCACCTGGACAAGAGGAATACCTATGTGAGAATGCTGTTCATCGACTACAGCTCGGCATTCAACACCATAGTACCCTCCAAGCTCGTCATCAAGCCTCGAGACCCTGGGTCTCGACCCCGCCCTGTGCAACTGGGTACTGGACTTCCTGACGGGCCGCCCCCAGGTGGTGAGGGTAGGCAACAACATCTCCTCCCCGCTGATCCTCAACACGGGGGCCCCACAAGGGTGCGTTCTGAGCCCTCTCCTGTACTCCCTGTTCACCCACGACTGCGTGGCCACGCACGCCTCCAACTCAATCATCAAGTTTGCGGACGACACAACAGTGGTAGGCTTGATTACCAACAACGACGAGACGGCCTACAGGGAGGAGGTGAGGGCCCTTGGAGTGTGGTGTCAGGAAAATAACCTCACACTCAACGTCAACAAAACTAAGGAGATGATTGTGGACTTCAGGAAACAGCAGAGGGAACACCCCCTATCCACATCGATGGAACAGTAGTGGAGAGGGTAGCTAGTTTTAAGTTCCTCGGCATACACATCACAGACAAACTGAATTGGTCCACTCACACTGACAGCGTCGTGAAGAAGGCGCAGCAGCGCCTATTCAACCTCAGGAGGCTGAAAAAATTCGGCTTGTCACCAAAAGCACTCACAAACTTCTACAGATGCACAATCGAGAGCATCCTGGCGGGCTGTATCACCGCCTGGTACGGCAACTGCTCTGCCCTCAACCGTAAGGCTCTCCAGAGGGTAGTGAGGACTGCACAACGCATCACCGGGGGCAAACTACCTGCCCTCCAGGACACCTACACCACCCGTTGTTACAGGAAGGCCATAAAGATCATCAAGGACATCAACCACCCGAACCACTGCCTGTTCACCCCGCTATCATCCAGAAGGCGAGGTCAGTACAGGTGCATCAAAGCTGGGACCGAGAGACTGAAAAACAGCTTCTATCTCAAGGCCATCAGACTGTTAAATAGCCACCACTAACATTGAGTGGCTGCTGCCAACACACTGTCATTGACACTGACCCAACTCCAGCCATTTTAATAATGGGAATTGATGGAAATGATGTAAATATATATATATATATATATCACTAGCCACTTTAAACAATGCTACCTTATATAATGTTACTTACCCTACATTATTCATCTCATATGCATATGTATATACTGTACTCTACAACATCGACTGCATCCTTATGTAACACATGTATCACTAGCCACTTTAACTATGCCACTTTGTTTACTTTGTCTACACACTCATCTCATATGTATATACTGTACTCGATACCATCTACTGTATGCTGCTCTGTACCATCACTCATTCATATATCCTTATGTACATGTTCCTTATCCCCTTACACTGTGTATAATACAGTAGTTTTTTTGGAATTGTTAGTTAGATTACTTGTTGGTTATCACTGCATTGTCGGAACTAGAAGCACAAGCATTTCGCTACACTCGCATTAACATCTGCTAACCATGTGTATGTGACAAATAAAATTTGATTTGATT
>NW_025744768.1:0-6002 GCF_021184085.1 Oncorhynchus gorbuscha
TGTCATGTTTGTCATTTATTATCATGTCTTGTCCCTGTGCTCCCCATTCTATTCGTTTCCCTCTGCTGGTCTTATTAGGTTCTTTCCCTCTTTCTATCCCTCTCTCTCCCCCTCCCTCTCTCACTCTCTCGCTCTCTCTTCTCTCTATCGTTCCGTTCCTGCTCCCAGCTGTTCCTATTCCCCTAATCATCATTTAGTCTTCCCACACCTGTTCCCGATCCTTTCCCTGATTAGAGTCCCTATTTCTTCCTTTGTGTTCCGTTCCTGTCCTGTCGGTTCCTTGTTTAGAATTCACCGTGCTGTGATTGTGTATCGCCCTGTCCTGTCGTGTTTTTGCCTTCATCAGATGCTGCGTGTGAGCAGGTGTCTCTGTCAGCTACGGCCTGCGCCTACCCGAAGCGACCTGCAGTCTGTGGCCGCTTCTCCTGTTATTCCCCTCTACAGACTAGAGGATTTCTGTTATTCCCTGTTTGGACATTTCCTGTTAAGGATTCAGGATTTGTCGTTTTCTGTTTGGACTTGAATAAACTCTGTTTCTGTTAAGTCGCTTTTGGGTCCTCTTCACCTGCATGACACTATCTGTCTGAGACTCATCTCTTACCAATCAGAGGATCTAAGCCATTGACTCATTTCCCGAAATGGCACGTTACCAGAGACACTTTGGAGGAGATGGGAAACTCCATTGGAATCATATTAACAGCCATTTTGTAAGTTGCCCATGTGTCATTAATAGGCCGCGTGGTGCATTCTGGGCGATTCTGGGATAAGGAGAGCACTCCTTCAAGGAGTGAATGGGACTCAATTGGGCGTAAACTCAAAAACCCAACATTAGAATGAATTTCATGAACAAGTACATTACAAATCTTTTCTGAGATGTGAGGTAATTAACTTGCTCTCTGTAATATCACATAGCTTTGGAATGGTGACATTAGTTATTTTAGAGGAAAATAGGCAGATTTCTCGACTGATAGCCTGACTTTGAGAAGGGATTGTGCGACGATTAGCTTAGCAATTGGAATTATGCAGCATGACAATATGAATGCGATTTGTCGACAGTGTTATATGTTCCTTCATTCATTGCTCAATAGATTCTTATCTCCCCCTTTCATCTCTGGCCTTACATACTTGTCACCAGGTTCTGGCCCAACTCATTGGTTTCTGGGATGAATCAGAACAGTTTCTGAATGAGTTCGTGATACACACGATGAGAGATAAATTCCAGACTCATCGTGGAGAAGAAACGTTGGGTGGGCTGGCGTTTGGCCAGAGGAAGTGGATGGCTAGCCGAGCAAGTAAAATACTAGTATGGCTGGTAAATTGGGGGCCAATGGAAGCCAAAACAACAAAGCGACTCCCCGCCCTGTTTTCGGTAAAAAGCTGAGGGATGGAGCTGGAGAATGTAATCACTTCTCATTCATAGACAGCTTGGATGCAAGGACCATCTTTTGGGGCTATAAAGTGTTTGTTTACATGGACTTTGTTTACAAACATGACATGGGAGTAAAACCTGTCATGCAGGTGATAGAGGACCCAAAAGCGACTTAACAGAAACAGAGTTTATTCAAGTCCAAACAGGGAATAACAGAAATCCTCTAGTCTGTAGAGGGGAATAACAAGAGAAGCGGCCACAGACTGCAGGTCGCTTCGGGTAGGCGCAGGCCGTAGTTGACAGAGACACCTGCTCACACGCAGCATCTGATGAAGGCAAAAAACACGACAGGACAGGGCGAAACACAATCACAGCACGGTGAATACTAAACAAGGAACCGACGGGACAGGAACGGAACACAAAGGAATAAATAGGGACTCTAATCAGGGGAAAGGATCGGGAACAGGTGTGGGAAGACTAAATGATGATTAGGGGAATAGGAACAGCTGGGAGCAGGAACAGAACGATAGAGAGAAGAGAGAGCGAGAGAGTGAGAGAGGAGGGAGAGAGAGGGATAGAAGGAGGGAAAGAACCAAATAAGACCAGCAGAGAACGAATAGAATGGGGAGCACAGGGACAAGACATGATAATAAATGACAAACATGACAGTACCCCCCACTCACCCGGGCGCCTCCTGGCGCACTCGAGAGGAATCCTGGCGGCAACGGAGGAAATCATCGATGAGTGAACGGTCCAGCACGTCCCGGAGACGGAACCCAACTCCTCTCCTCAGGACCGTAACCCTCCCAATCCACTAAGTATTGGTGACCCCGTCCCGAGCGCATGTCCATGATCTTATGTACCTTGTAAATAGGTCGCTCTCGACAAGGACGGGAGGGGGAGGGAAGACGAACGGGGGTGCGAAGAAAGGGCTTAACACAGGAGACATGGAAGACAGGATGGGCGCGGCGAAGATGTCGCGGAAGAAGCAGTCGCACAGCGTAGGATTGACGACCTGGGAGACAAGGCAGACCAATGAACCGCGAGGTCAACTTCTACGAGAAGCTGTCGTAAGAGGAAGGTTACTTGCCGGTGGAAAGCCACTCTCTGGCGCAACAATACCTTGGACTCTTAATCCTGCGTTTATTGGCGGCTCTCTGATCTTCCCCGCGAACAAAGGCAGACCCCGGTAATGGGAGTCTAAGCGATGTGAGACCACGAATTCGAGAAGGAATGGGGAGGCGGTCTGAGACGACCGCAGGAAGGAGAGTTACCCGACTTAGTGCGGCGCAGTCCGAACAAGCAGCCACGAAGCCGGCGTGTCACGCTCCTGAGTCGGCCACAAAAGCGCTAGCGAATAGACGCAAAGTGCCTCAGAACACCGGGATGACCAGCTAACTTGGCAGAGTGAGCCCACTGAAGAAACAATAGACGAGTGGAAACAGGAACGAAAAAGGAGGTTACTAGGACAAGCGCGGCGGCGCCAGTGTGCGTGAGGTGCTTGCTTAACCTGTCCTTCAATTCCCCAGACTGTTAACCGACAACCGCCCCATAAGGAAGAATCCCCTCCCGGGATCAAAGTAGAAGCCACAGAAGAACTAAACAGACGGGATAAGGCATCAGGCTTGGTGTTCTTGCTACCCGGACGGTAAGAAATCACAAACTCGAAACGAAGCGAAAAAACAACGCCCAACGGCTTGACGGGCATTAAGTCGTTTGGCAAACGGATGTACTCAAGGTTCTTATGGTCTGTCCAAACGACAAAACCGCAGTCGCCCCTCCACCACTGTAGCCATTCGCCTAGGGCTAAGCGGATGGCAGGCAGTTCACGGTTACCCATCATAGTTGCGCTCAGATGGCGACAGGCGATGAGAAAAATAAGGCGCAAAGGATGAACCTTATCGTCAGACTGGAAGGCTGGATAGAATGGCTCCACGCCTACCTCTGGCGTCAACCTCGACAATGGTTGTCTAGTGACGTCAGAATGCCGAGTTAGGAGCGGACGATAAAGCGTTCTTTTAGAAGATCAAAAGCTCCCTGGGCGGAACCGGACCCACTTAAACACGTCTTGACAGAAGTAAGAGCTGTGAAGGGGGCAGCAACTTGACCGAAATTACGAATGAAACGCCGATAGAAATTAGCGAAACCTAAAGCGCTGCAACTCGACACGTGACCTTGGAACGGGCCAATCACTGACAGCTTGGACCTTAGCGGAATCCATCTGAATGCCTTCAGCGGAAATAACGGAACCGAGAAAAGTAACGGAGGAGACATGAAAAGAGCACTTCTCAGCCTTTACGTAGAGACAATTCTCTAAAAGGCGCTGTAGAACACGTCGAACGTGCTGAACATGAATCTCGAGTGACGGAGAAAAAATCAGGATATCGTCAAGATAGACAAAAACAAAGATGTTCAGCATGTCTCTCAGAACATCATTAACTAATGCCTGAAAAACAGCTGGCGCATTGGCGAGACCGAACGGCAGAACCCGGTACTCAAAATGCCCTAACGGAGTGTTAAACGCCGTTTTCCACTCGTCCCCCTCTCTGATGCGCACGAGATGGTAAGCGTTACGAAGGTCCAACTTAGTAAAGCACCTGGCTCCCTGCAGAAATCTCGAAGGCTGATGACATAAGGGGGAAGCGGATAACGATTCTTAACCGTTATGTCATTCAGCCCTCGATAATCCCTTGAGGGGCGCAGAGTACCGTCCTTCTTCTTAACAAAAAAGAACCCCGCCCCGGCGGAGAAGAAAGGCACTATGGTACCGGCGTCAAGAGACACAGACAAATAATCTCGAGCCTTACGTTCGGGAGCCGACAGAGAGTATAGTCTACCTCGGGAGGAGTGGTCCCGGAAGGAGATCAATACTACAATCATACGACCGGTGAGGAGGAAGGAGTTGGCTCGGGACCGACTGAAGACCGTGCGCAGATCATGATATTCCTCCGGCACTCCTGTCAAATCGCCAGGTTCCTCCTGAGAAGTAGGGACAGAAGAAACGGGAGGGATGGCAGACATTAAACACTTCACATGACAAGAAACGTTCCAGGATAGGATAGAAATTACTAGACCAATTAATAGAAGGATTATGACATACTAGCCAGGGATGACCCAAAACAACAGGTGTAAACGGTGAACGGAAAATCAAAAGAAATAGTCTCACTGTGGTTACCAGATACTGTGAGAGTTAAAGGTAGTGTCTCAAATTTGATACTGGGAAGATGACTACCATCTAAGGCAAACATGGGCGTAGGCTTGTCTAACGGTCTGAAAGGAATGTTATGTTTCGAACCCATGCTTCGTCCATGAAACAACCCTCAGCCCCAGAGTCAATCAAGGCACTGCATGTAGCACCCGAACCGGTCCAGCGTAGATGGACCGACATAGTAGTACAAGATCTAGATGAAGAGACCTGAGTAGTAGCGCTCACCAGTAGCCCTCCGCTTACTGATGGGCTCTGGCCTCTTACTGGACATGAATTAACAAAATGTCCAGCAACTCCGCAATAGAGGCACAGGCGGTTGGTGATCCTCCGTTCCCTCTCCTTAGTCGAGATGCGAATCCCTCCCAGCTGCATGGGCTCAGTCTCAAAGCCAGAGGAGGGAGATGGTTGCGATGCGGAGCAGGGAAACACCGTTGATGCGAGCTCTCTTCCACGAGCCCGGTGACGAAGATCTACCCGTCGTTCTATGCGGATGGCGAGAGCAATCAAAGAGTCCACATCTGAAGGAACCTCCCGGAGAGAATCTCATCCTTAACCACTGCGTGGAGTCCTCCAGAAAACGAGTGAGCAGCGCCGGCTCGTTCCACTCACTAGAGGCAGCAAGAGTGCGAAACTCAATAGAATAATCCGTTATGGACCGTTCACCTTGGCATAAGGAAGCCAGGGCCCTAGAAGCCTCCTACCAAAAACTGAACGGTCAAAAACCCGAATCATCTCCTCTTTAAAGTTCTGGAACTTGTTAGAGCAATCAGCCCTTGCCTCCCAGATAGCTGTGCCCCATTCTCGAGCCCGGCCAGTAAGGAGTGAAATGACGTAAGCAACCCGAGCTCTCTCTCTAGAGTATGTGTTGGGTTGGAGAGAGAACATACAATCTCACACTGCGTGAGAAAGGAGCGGCACTCAGTGGGCTGCCCGGAGTAGCAAGGTGGGTTATTAACCCTAGGTTCTGGAGGCTCGGCAGGCCAGGAAGTAACAGGTGGCACGAGACGTAGACTCTGGAACTGTCCAGAGAGGTCGGAAACCTGAGCGGCCAGGTTCTCCACGGCATGGCGAGCAGCAGACAATTCCTGCTCGTGTCTGCCGAGCATGGCTCCTTGGATCGCGGCAGTGTAACGAGCGTCTGAAGTCGCTGGGTCCATTCCTTGGTCGGTTCCTTCTGTCATGCAGGTGATAGAGGACCCAAAAGCGACTTAACAGAAACAGAGTTTATTCAAGTCAAACAGGAATAACAGAAACTCTAGTCTGTAGAGGGGAATAACAAGAGAAGCGGCCACAGACTGCAGGTCGCCCGGGTAAGCGCAGGCCGTAGTTGACAGAGACACCTGCTCACACGCAGCATCTGATGAAGGCAAAAACACGACAGGACAGGGCGAAACACAATCACAGCACGGTGAATACTAAACAAGG
>NW_025744769.1:0-5997 GCF_021184085.1 Oncorhynchus gorbuscha
CGTTTGCTGAAATGCGATTCATAACGAGCAGCTTTTTCATTACTGTGTCTAGTTTGCTAAGATGTCTAGTTTTAAATTGGACTTTAAAGTTGTAGCTCACTAGCTAGTATGCTATTCGCTAGCTAGTTATTACAGCGCGTTAACGAGTGGCGTCAAGACAGTACACGGCTAACGTAGCTAGCTGTCACCTACAAGGTGCTGATTCTCTCTCCCAGACAGACAGACAGACAGACAGACACAGACAGACAGACAGACAGACAGACAGACAGACAGACAGACAGACAGACAGACAGACAGACAGACAGACAGACAGACAGACAGACAGACAGACAGACAGACAGACAGACAGACAGACAGACAGACAGACAGACAGACAGACAGACAGACAGACAGACAGACAGACAGACAGACAGACAGACAGACAGACAGAGAGAGCGAGCGAGCGAGCGAGAGTTGCACCCCTTCTGAAAAAACCTACACTCGATCCCTCCGATGTCAACAACTACAGACCAGTATCCCTTCTTTCTTTTCTCTCCAAAACTCTTGAACGTGCCGTCCTTGGTCAGCTCTCCCGCTATCTCTCTCAGAATGACCTTCTTGATCCAAATCAGTCAGGTTTCAAGACTAGTCATTCAACTGAGACTGCTCTTCTCTGTATCACGGAGGCGCTCCGCACCGCTAAAGCTAACTCTCTCTCCTCTGCTCTCATCCTTCTAGACCTATCGGCTGCCTTCGATACTGTGAACCATCAGATCCTCCTCTCCACCCTCTCCGAGTTGGGCATCTCCGGCGCGGCCCACGCTTGGATTGCGTCCTACCTGACAGGTCGCTCCTACCAGGTGGCGTGGCGAGAATCTGTCTCCTCACCACGCGCTCTCACCACTGGTGTCCCCCAGGGCTCTGTTCTAGGCCCTCTCCTATTCTCGCTATACACCAAGTCACTTGGCTCTGTCATAACCTCACATGGTCTCTCCTATCATTGCTATGCAGACGACACACAATTAATCTTCTCCTTTCCCCCTTCTGATGACCAGGTGGCGAATCGCATCTCTGCATGTCTGGCAGACATATCAGTGTGGATGACGGATCACCACCTCAAGCTGAACTTCGGCAAGACGGAGCTGCTCTTCCTCCCGGGGAAGGACTGCCCGTTCCATGATCTCGCCATCACGGTTGACAACTCCATTGTGTCCTCCTCCCAGAGCGCTAAGAACCTTGGCGTGATCCTGGACAACAAACTGTCGTTCTCAACTAACATCAAGGCGGTGGCCCGTTCCTGTAGGTTCATGCTCTACAACATCCGCAGAGTACGACCCTGCCTCACACAGGAAGCGGCGCAGGTCCTAATCCAGGCACTTGTCATCTCCCGTCTGGATTACTGCAACTCGCTGTTGGCTGGGCTCCCTGCCTGTGCCATTAAACCCCTACAACTCATCCAGAACGCCGCAGCCCGTCTAGTGTTCAACCTTCCCAAGTTCTCTCACATCACCCCGCTCCTCCGCTCTATCACCGGCTTACCAGTTGAAGCTGCCCATCCGCTACAAGACCATGGTGCACTCACTGAACCTGTGAGGGAGAGCGGCACTCGATCACCTCCAGGCTCTGATCCAGACCACCTACACCCAAATAAGGGCACTGCGTTCATCCACCTCTGGCCTTGTCGCCTCCCCTATGGGAAGTACAGTTCCAGCTCAGCTCAGTCAAGCTGTTGGCTGCTCAAACCCAGTAGTGCGATTAAAACTCTCGGCCAGGACAGCGGAGTCAATCACCACCTTCGGAGACACTTGAAACCCTACTCTTTAAGGAATACCTAGGATAGGGATAAAGTAATCCTTCTCCCCCTCCCCTTAAAATATTTAGATGCACTATTGTAAAGTGGTTGTTCCACTGGATGTCATAAGGTGAATGCACCCAATTTGTAAGTCGCTCTGGATAAGTGCGTCTGCTAAATGACTTAAATGTAATGTAAATGTAAATGCATTAGACACCTAACCTCCCCTTACCTGAAACAGGGCCACTTTATTGACAATGTAGTAGTGAACATCCACAGCCATGTCCACCCTCATCTTATCTGGCAGCTGGATCACAGCTCCTGCTCCTCTGTAGGGAGAGAGAGAGACAGAGAGAGGGATAAAGGTAAGGAGGGAGACAGATGGACAGAGAGAAGGAGAGAGATAGGGGATGGTGAGGAGCAGCTAGGCCCATAACAGAAACAGCCTCTTTGTAACGTTTTCACATGCAGCACTTTCACAACATTTAGCCAACGTTCCTCACTCCAGCATGCCCTGTATCTTCCAGGTGTAGTCGTGCCAGGTCTTCACTGGTTCTGACCTCTTTTGGGGATGTAGGAGGTCATGTACTTGATGGTGTTGTCCATGCAGGCCTCGGTAGTAGTTCTGTCCTGCTGTGGCAGCCCCCGCCACATCTCTCATCTGGTACAACAGCAGAACAACAGGCCTTATGTTCAGTAGGCATGAAACGAAAACGCTCAGAAACAAGAACATACCAGCCATCAAGACACACTTTTTTTCCATTTTCTGTTGAAAAAGTTTTGCTACAGCGTGCCTTAATGAACCTACCTGACCCATCCTGGATGGAGAAAGCAAAGACACCAACAAAGTAGTTGACGAGCTGGAATGTGATCTTTAACACGTTGAGTCCGGGAGACCACCGATTGTGATCACGGCTCTTTACAGCAAAAGTAACACCGGATATAACTGGGCACACAGACAGACAGAGATAAGGTGAATGCACCAATTTGTAAGTAACTTCTGGATAAGAGCGTCTGCTAAATGACTTAAATGCAAAGGTAGAGTATACACACAGATGTCAGACAAATACATGCACACACACATCTGGGATAAATACATTTTAAAGGAGATAGCAGAAGAGGACTTAGAAAAAGCTGTTTTGTATTGTGTAATGTGGGTTGAAATGAGGTTTTGGCTGTTTATAGTGACTGTGTAGGGTATTCTCCTCACCTGTTCCTCTGCCGTCGTAGGACCCACTTTAGTGGACCCTGCCCCTCATAGTCAGAACCCCAATAGAACAGACAGGCGTTGATGTGAGAGAATACACCAATTAGAAGTGGTCAGGATCCCTCTGAGAGAGGGAGAGCGAGAGGCGGGGAATGAGAAAAGTTATTTGAGCTCAGTAAGGGCTACAACACCTCTGCTGGCTAAATATGCGTATTGTGTTTGAGTGTGTTGGCTTGTTTTCTCTGCTGAGTGTTTACGTGCTGAGCGAATGTCCTGTGTAGAGTATGTATGTGTGGTTGATGATCAAAATGTGTTCAATGTGTCCCTCTCTGGTACCTGTAGATGTAGGCTTTCTTCATGACTGCTTCCAAACGGTCGCTGAACTCAAGGAAAGCCATGTACTGAAACAGAGAGAGAGAGAGAGAGAGAGAGAGAGAGAGAGAGAGAGAGAGAGAGAGAGAGAGAGAGAGAGAGAGAGACAACAGAGAGAGAGAGAGAGAGAGAGAGAGAGAGAGAGAGAGAAAGAGAGAGAGAGACAACAGAGAGAGAGAGAGAGAGAGAGAGAGAGAGAGAAAGAGAGAGAGAGAGAGAGAGAGAGAGAGAGAGAGAGAGAGAGAGAGAGAGACACAGAGAGGCGTCAATAATCAAACACTAATCACTAAGATCTAAGCACTACAAAGAATGTATGTGTATGTGTGTGTACCTTCAGTAGGCGGGGGAATCTGAGGAGAGAGTTAACTCCAGTAAAGTTGTAAAATATCTCCATGGGGAACATACTGATTACAATCCATCTGAAAGACAAATAATTCTATAACAAACCAACACTCCTCATGTCCATCTTAGAAATATAGAGTTACTTATCTACTAGCCTAGTCAACAAGGAGAAACAGTGGAGCTTCAGCCTCACCTTGAATTCACTCTGTTGTCATGATGTCATAAGGTGATTGCACCAATTTGTAAGTCGCTCTGGATAAGAGCGTCTGCTAAATGACTTAAATGTAATGTAAATGTAAATGTAGCTGTCACTCTGTAGGAAAATATAAGAAATTAGAACATCATTTTGTTCCTTGTATTTATAAATATGTACATGTATGTGTGTTTTAGATTTTTTTGGGGGACTCTGTGTGTATGACTGTCTGTGTTGGCATATATTTTCTAGTAATACTTGCCATAGAGGGCCTGTTTGTGTGAGGGCCTGTTTGTGTATATGTGAATCTCTGTATACGCATGTGCATATGTGGTTGCCTACAGGATACACGAGTATCCAGATCCCCTTACCACAATATCTCCTCTGCGTACAAACTCCAGGCGGGGCTGAAAGACCAGGATGTCGTTGATGTGAACAAGGTCACAGGTGTAGTCCATTAACAGCCACCAGTAGATGTTGTCTGCAGTCTGGTAGGGGAAGGCCCGGCGCACAGGGATCAGCCACACGTTCCAGTTCCACGCCATCATCACAAAGCACAGCCACACCACGTAGACCAGGTCTACAGGGAGACGAGAGGCACAAACAGAGCAGAGCAGAGTCAACTACAACGTGAATATAAAAAGTCAGTGGGGGATAAAAGGCATATTATGATTTCATTACATTAGTATCAGGCCCGAAGATCAGGTTGGTAAAGATAGTTCATATTTTATTGTCAAGATCCAGTTGTGATATGAGACTGTAACAGGCGCACTCATTCGCCAGTTGGTCATGTCGGTAAAGTATTGTGTTGTATAGGAATGTATAATGGTACATGTCATGTTTTGTCTTATATCATCTTGTCATTTTGCTTTTCCTTCTGTTCGTTTCCCCCTGCTGGTCTTATTAGGTTCGTTCCCTTTTTCTATCCCTCTCTCTCCCCCTCCCTCTCTCTCCTCTCTCTATCGTTCCGTTCCTGCTCCCAGCTGTTCCTATTCCCTAATCATCATTTAGTCTTCCCACACCTGTTCCCGATCCTTTCCCCTGATTAGAGTCCCTATTTATTCCTTTGTGTTCCGTTCCTGTCCCGTCGGTTCCTTGTTTTGTATTCACCATGCTGTGATTGTGTTTCGCCCTGTCCTGTCGTGTTTTTTGCCTTCATCAGATGCTGCGTGTGAGCAGGTGTCTCTGTCTACTACGGCCTGCGCCTACCCGGCTGGACCTGCAGTCTGTGGCCGCTTCTCTTGTCATTCCCTCTACAGACTAGAGGATTTCTGTTATTCCCTGTTTGGACTTGAATAAACTCTGTTTCTGTTAAGTCGCTTTTGGGTCCTCTATCATCTGCATGACAGAAGGAACCGAACAAGGAATGGACCTAGCGACTTCAGACGCTCGTTACACTGCAGCCAAGATCCAGAGCTATGCTCGGCAGACACGAGCAGTGAATTGTCTGCTGCTCGCCATGCCGTGGAGAACCTGGCCGCTCAGGTTTCCGATTCTCTGACAGTTCCAGAGTCTACGTCTCGTGCCACCTGTTACTTCCTGGCCTGCCAGTCTCCAGAACCTAGGGTTAATAACCCACCTTGCTACTCCGGGCAGCCCACTGAGTGCCGCTCCTTTCTCACGCAGTGTGAGATTGTGTTCTCTCTCCAACCCAACACATACTCTAGAGAGCTCGGGTTGCTTACGTCATTTCACTTACTGGCCGGGCTCGAGAATGGGGCACAGCTATCTGGGAGGCAAGGGCTGATTGCTCTAACAAGTTCCAGAACTTTAAAGAGGAGATGATTCGGGTTTTTGACCGTTCAGTTTTTGGTAGGGAGGCTTCTAGGGCCCTGGCTTCATATGCCAAGGTGAACGGTCCATAACGGATTATTCTATTGAGTTTGCACTCTTGCTGCCTCTAGGTGAGTGGAACGGCCGGCGCTGCTCGCTCCGTTTTCTGGAGGGACTCCACGCAGTGGTTAAGGATGAGATTCTCTCCGGGAGGTTCCTTCAGATGTGGACTCTTTGATTGCTCTCGCCATCCGCATAGAACGACGGGTAGATCTTCGTCACCGGGCTCGTGGAAGAGAGCTCACATCAACGGTGGCCTCTGCTCCGCATCACAACCAT
>NW_025744770.1:0-5989 GCF_021184085.1 Oncorhynchus gorbuscha
TCCGGCTTCTTCACTTGCGGGATCGTCTGAGATCAGCCACCTGGACAGCTGATGAAACTGAGGTGTATTTCTGTCTGTAATAAAGCTGGGCCTGGCTCCCCAGTGGATGGGCCTATGTCTGCGCCACCTGCCCAGTCATGTGAAATCCATAGATTAGGTCCTAATGAATTTAGTTAAATTGACTGATTACCGTATATGAACTGTAAATCAGAAAAATCCTTGAAATTGTTGCATGTTGCGTTTCTATTTTAGTTCAGGATAAAATGCTCTGCCTTACTACAGATTGATTAGGACTTCTACATTTTAAACCCATTTTAAACAAATAAAAATATGATTTATATTTGAGATTCTTCAAAGTAACCACCCTTCACCTTGATGACAGCTTTGCACACTCTTGGCATTCCCTCAACCAGCTTCATGAGGTAGTCAACTGGAATGCATTTCAAATAACAAGTGTGCCTTGTTAAAAGTTAATTTGTGAAATTTAATTCCTTAATGAGTTTGAGCCAATCAGTTGTGTTGTGACAAGGTGGGGGGGAGGGTAAACAGAAGACAAGATATTTGGTACAAAACCAAGACCATATTACAGCACGAACAGCTCAAATAAGCAAAGAGAAATGACAAAACTTTGATATTTTCTTCAGTGCAGTGGCAAAAACCATCAAGCGCTATGATGAAACTGGCTCTCATGAGGGCCGCCACAGGAATGGAAGACCCAGAGTTACCTCTGCTGCAGAGGACAAGTTCATTATCACTGTGTGAATCAGGCCTTCATGGTCAAATTTCCGCAAAGAAACCACTACTAAAGGACATCAATAATAAGAAGAGACTTGCTTGGGCTAAGAAACATAAGCAATGGACATTAGACCGGTGGAAATCCGTCCTTTGGTCTGATGAGTACAAATTTGAGATGAACGGATAATCTCCACATTTCCCACCGTAAAGCATGGAGGAGGAGGTGTTATGGTGTGGGGGTGCTGGTGACACTGTCTGTGATTTATTTCGAATTCAAGGCACACTTAACCAGCACGGCTACCACAGCAACAATTGTAGGATATGTACACACACACTCAACCCCTTTCCCCCGCAAACAACCATAAACTTAGATGCTCAACAGTCATTCCATCCCAGAGCTCAACTCAAGGAAGGACTTTATTAAGGAATGCATACAGTTGTAGCTGTATGAGAAAGCATGCAAAATTTAGCAAAAAACAGGCAAACATGGGGAGATTTGATTAACCATTGTCAAGTACTAGGTGATGGAGATCAGATACACCCCCTTCCCCTGAAACACCCACACGCTGGTCACATGTTGTGACCAAGCATCTATGTGCAGTCAGACATTTGATGATTTTGTGCCACCAGCGCCACAATAATGTGTACCCTCTCTGAATGTGTGACCCCCTCCCCATGGGATACTGCAGCTAGTGTTGCCAGCACTGTCTGGGTGGGGGCACCCCACCGGAATCCCCACTGGCTGGGTACAAGGTCGTCAAGGTTCACATTAGCAGCTTTGAGAATGTACTTGTATATTATGCTCTCCCCTCAGGGGGCTTTGGTTTTGTAGAACCGACCCTGCCAGGCAGGCTCGTAATCTTGAGGGGGCGTTGCTGCTTTAGTATGTCACCGACCACATTCATCTTTCTCATTTGGCTGCGTATAGGCTACTTATAGTAAGCACATAAAACATTTAAGGACTTCTCCTTAGTGTTTGGGTTGCTCAGGTGTGTGTCTAGGGTATAGGGTTGGGGACCATTCCATCATGATAGGACAGTAAATAAATAAACTATATTCATAATTTATTTTAAATGTATATCCCATATCTGCACGAAATTGAAAGCTCTCTCTCACAACCCCTGCTCAGAAACACACATGGACTCTGGGATGTGCAACCCCTATTGTTTTTCACTCACTTAACTAGATCACAGTCTTCAAGGACAAAACTTTGCTTCGACAGCCCAGAGAGGAGCAGGGCCAAGATCTTCTCTCTGAAATGCAGGTATAGTTTAAAATGACCCTGCTGGTGGGGTCTCAGATGCTCATTTATTTATAGCCTGAAACAATTAATTTATTCACTAAACATTCTTCTCTCCAGATACACAAGGTGACATTGCTTTAAGACTTCTGCCAGTGATCCTCCCAACACCAGTCTACAAAATAGGCAGGAAGATATTCCTACCCAGCTTCAATGAGACGAGACAGTCCTCCATTGACCTGCAGCCTGTATGTTTAAATAGTGGATAGGCATTGGGAGATTGATGGGGAAATTAAATGGCATTTTGTAAATCTTGAATGAAAGGAACAGCATTCCAAAATCTGTTATGCATAACAGAACACTTCAAGATATAAGCTAGGTTTCCATCCAATTTCTGACAGATTTTAATGCAAATATTTAAAAATCTGCATGAAATAATATGTGCGTTTCCAGCATACAGACTTTTTGCAGATAAAAGGCTGATGTTTTGCAAATACAAATAACTTTCACCGTTAAATTCTCATGTACCGGAGAAAATTCAAATGAGTTCAATCGCATGTTCAACTCTACTGATAGTTTCGTCACAAATTGTTGCATTATATACAGGGTGCCTGTGGATCCTTAAAAGGTCTTAAATTAATTTATCTAAATTAACTTCTCTGGGATATGTGGGATGCTAGCCAACCGCCAGTGGAAGGGCGCCCAATTCAAACAGAAATCTCATAATTTAAATTCCTCAAACATACAAGTATTATACACCATATTAAAGATAAACTTCTTGTTAATCCAGCCACAGTGTCTGATTTCAAAAAGGCTTTACGGCGAAAGCACACCTTGCGATTATGTTAGGTCAGCGCCTAGTCACAGAAAACCACAGCCAATTTCCAAAGAAGGAGAGGTGTCACAAAAGACAGGAATAGTGTTAAAATTCATCACTAACCTTTGATGATCTTTACCGGATAGCACTCCCAGGACTCCATGCTAGACAATAAATGTGTGTTTTGTTCGATAAAGTTAATCTTTATGTTCAACAACCTCATTTGAAATTGGTGCGTTATGTTCAGAAATGCATGGTCTCAAACAAACATCCGGTGAAATTGCATAGAGCCACATCAAATTACAGAAATACTCATCATAAACATTGATCTAAGATACAAGTGTTATACATACGTTTATAGATAAACTTCTTCTTAATGCAACCGCTGTGTCAGATTTTTTTTAAACTACGGTAAAAGCACACCATGCAATTATGTAGGATGTAGGAGCGAGTGGTCGCATCTGCACGTCGCTCCAACGGGTAGTATAACTTTTTCATTATATTTCATTATATCACAACGGTTTGATTTGTCTTATCTTAGCAAATTCTTCTCAGCTAGCTACATAGCCGTCTTTGTATCAAAGATAATTGCGTAATTATCGTATTTCGCCCCTAACGTAGTCTTCACTAGCCAGCTAGCTAACGTCCACTGATTAGCTGCACTGGAGAAACTATCACACTCAACTGAACGACTTGATTAGTTTAGTGTTAGCTAGCTACATAGCTGTCTTTGCTGTCTTCGTATCATCGCATCCAAGATAATTGTGTTGCTTGTGGGTTTAGAGTGTAGTCTTAGAGCCGATTATCTTAATTTACCGAGGTTAGCTAGCCAGCTATTTGTCGTCCTTAACGTAGGTGACTCTGCTAGCTAGCCAACGTCTTCTGTATAGAACTCAACTACCCGGTCGCATTCACAGGTAGTATCACATTTTCACTTCATTTCATTACAGTACAACGGTTTGATTTGTTTGATCGTAGCTAGCTACTTAGCTAGCTACATAGCCGTCTTTGTATCAAAGATAATTGTGTAGTCTAGAGCGATTTTCTAGGTTCGCTAGCCATCTATTGTCGTTCTTTTAACGCAACGTAACGTAAACAACACTGCTAGCTAGCCTGCTAGCCCCGAATAGCAACACTGCAGAAACTATTACACTCAACGGAACGACTTGATTAGTGTAGTGTCAACAACGCACCCACTGCCAGCTGGCCTACTTCAGCAGTACTGTATCATTTTAATCATTTTAGTCAATAAGATTCTTGCTACGTAGCTTAACTTTCTGAACATTCGAGACGTGTAGTCCACTTGTCATTCCAATCTCCTTTGCATTAGCGTAGCCTCTTCTGTAGCCAGTCAACTATGTGTCTGTTTATCCCTGTTCTCTCCTCTCTGCACAGACCATACAAACGCTCCACACCGCGTGGCCGCGGCCACCCTACTCTGGTGGTCCCAGCGCGCACGACCCACGTGGAGTTCCAGGTCTCCGGTAGCCTCTGGAACTGCCAATCTGCGGTCAACAAGGCAGAGTTCATCTCAGCCTATGCCTCCCTCCAGTCCCTCGACTTCTTGGCACTGACGGAAACATGGATCACCACAGACAACACTGCTACTCCTACTGCTCTCTCTTCGTCCGCCCACGTGTTCTCGCACACCCCGAGAGCTTCTGGTCAGCGGGGTGGTGGCACCGGGATCCTCATCTCTCCCAAGTGGTCATTCTCTCTTTCTCCCCTTACCCATCTGTCTATCGCCTCCTTTGAATTCCATGCTGTCACAGTTACTAGCCCTTTCAAGCTTAACATCCTTATCATTTATCGCCCTCCAGGTTCCCTCGGAGAGTTCATCAATGAGCTTGATGCCTTGATAAGCTCCTTTCCTGAGGACGGCTCACCTCTCACAGTTCTGGGCGACTTTAACCTCCCCACGTCTACCTTTGACTCTTTCCTCTCTGCCTCCTTCTTTCCACTCCTCTCCTCTTTTGACCTCACCCTCTCACCTTCCCCCCTACTCACAAGGCAGGCAATACGCTCGACCTCATCTTTACTAGATGCTGTTCTTCCACTAACCTCATTGCAACTCCCCTCCAAGTCTCCGACCACTGCCTTGTATCCTTTTCCCTCTCGCTCTCATCCAACACCTCCCACACTGCCCCTACTCGGATGGTATCGCGCCGTCCCAACCTTCGCTCTCTCTCCCCGCTACTCTCTCCTCTTCCATCCTATCATCTCTTCCCTCCGCTCAAACCTTCTCCCACCTATCTCCTGATTCTGCCTCCTCAACCCTCCTCTCCTCCCTCTCTGCATCCCTTGACTCTCTATGTCCCCTATCCTCCAGGCCGGCTCGGTCCTCCCCTCCCGCTCCGTGGCTCGATGACTCATTGCGAGCTCACAGAACAGGGCTCCGGGCAGCCGAGCGGAAATGGAGGAAAACTCGCCTCCCTGCGGACCTGGCATCCTTTCACTCCCTCCTCTCTACATTTTCCTCCTCTGTCTCTGCTGCTAAAGCCACTTTCTACCACGCTAAATTCCAAGCATCTGCCTCTAACCCTAGGAAGCTCTTTGCCACCTTCTCCTCCCTCCTGAATCCTCCGCCCCCTCCCCCCTCCTCCCTCTCTGCAGATGACTTCGTCAACCATTTTGAAAAGAAGGTCGACGACATCCGATCCTCGTTTGCTAAGTCAAACGACACCGCTCACACTGCCCTACCCTGTGCTCTGACCTCTTTCTCCCCTCTCTCTCCAGATGAAATCTCGCGTCTTGTGACGGCCGGCCGCCCAACAACCTGCCCCCTTGACCCTATCCCCTCCTCTCTTCTCCAGACCATTTCCGGAGACCTTCTCCCTTACCTCACCTCGCTCATCAACTCATCCCTGACCGTTGGCTACGTCCCTTCCGTCTTCAAGAGAGCGAGAGTTGCACCCCTTCTGAAAAAACCTACACTCGATCCCTCCGATGTCAACAATTACAGACCAGTATCCCTTCTTTCTTTTCTCTCCAAAACTCTTGAACGTGCCGTCCTTGGCCAGCTCTCCCGCTATCTCTCTCTGAATGACCTTCTTGATCCAAATCAGTCAGGTTTCAAGACTAGTCATTCAACTGAGACTGCTCTCCTCTGTATCACGGAGGCGCTCCGCACTGCTAAAGCTAACTCTCTCTCCTCTGCTCTCATCCTTCTAGATCTATCGGCTGCCTTCGATACTCAA